>NC_041221.1:88778182-88887720 GCF_002837175.3 Physeter macrocephalus | reverse complement strand
GCGGGCCTCCGTCTGCTGTGGCCTCTCCCGTTGCGGAGCACAGGCTCCGGATGCGCAGGCCCAGCGGCCATGGCTCACGGGCCCAGCCGCTCCGCGGCATGTGGGATCCTCCCAGACCGGGGCGCGAACCCGGTTCCCCTGCATCGGCAGGCGGACGCGCAACCACTGCGCCACCAGGGAAGCCCCTCATCTATGGTATTTTTGCTGGTTAATACAGAGTAAAATAAATCAATAAAACTAACACTCTAATCGAAGAGTAGTTTTACCCTTACTAGTTTTCTGTTTGCCCTCCCAGGTCCATCTCTTCCCTTCTATCTTCTACCTATCATCCGGACTTCCTTGTTAGTTGGCTTCTGGTTGGGGGTCAACCAATGGAAGGCACTGGAGGGAGGTCAGATTATGGGAAGAGAAAGAGGTCGTGATTGATTTTTCAATCCCTACCTGCTTTATTACTACATCTCTGGTAGTAGCTGTATCCCTCCATGGCTCCCTGGGGCAGACCCTTCACCACAGTTCCAGTGCTCATTGGGCTCTAGAGACACTGTTCCCTTCCCTTTGGCTCCAGAGGGTAGCAACTTCCCACTGTTGCTAGTGTCAGTGTTCGTGCCAGCCTTTGTTTGTTCTCCTACCTCTCTCACATCTCTGTAACTAATCCCTTGTCTCTGTATTTGAACCATCTAGTGAATTATATTTCCTACGAGGACTATGACTGATCCAAAATTTAAGCCTATTAAACCAGCAAGATCTCAAATAGAGAAAGTAAAAATGCTATTAAAATGTTTTAATATTGACTCTTCTGTGTTTACCATGTTTCCAATATACTATGACACACAGTTTTTTGGGGTTTTTTGGTTTTCTTGCCAAAAACAATGGCTACCCTGCTCTTATAGACTATGAGCAAATAAGAACTACAGAAAAAAGTGAATTTAATGTCATGTCAATGAATGCCCAGAAAATTTCTTACTTCGATAATGAAGATTCAGAACTCCTCATTTTCCACCTGCATGCAAACCAATAATCGACAAGGCCACATAACTCACTTCACAAAGCCAGGGAAGATTCAGGAAATGTCCCTGAAAAAATTCAAAGAGTAACATTTATACATGTGCACATATGTATATTTTCTACACAAAAGCAGAATATGTTATTGTCAGAGGCCTAAGAGATGAGGCAACGACTAGTAGCAAAATATTTTCATCCAGGTATAACTGTCCATTACTGTCTGTATTTCAGCGAAAAGTATAGCTGGTAAGCACCTTGATAACCATAACCAGCATTTAACTCTAAAAAGTGTTGTCTCTAGAAACCCTGAGAAAAAAATAGATGACATGAACACTAAGAAACTTTAACAACACTAAATAAATAAAGAACATTACTGTATGTTTTGAACGTATTCTTGAAAAGAGATCATACAGAGAAAGTTTCCATAGAGCTTTTTTGAAAACACTGACTGGTTATTTTTACATAGCTGTAAAAATAAATAAATAAATAACATGCCTCTTTACAAAGGAATAAAGAGAAAATTCGTGTGATGAGTTTTTAAGAAATCTTGTTTTTAGAGAAACATTCAACAATCCACCCTATTACTTCAGGCATCTTAAAGGGATATCTAAAAAAAGAAAATAAATATTAAAAACAAAGGTGATACTTGAATCTGTACTGGAAGTTAAATAATTATAGCACAACCATTTCTGCAAATCTAAGGTCTCATCCAGATCTACCATTAGTGAATGTAGAAGACATCTTCTGAGACCAGAGAGTAGAAGAAAATCAGTTTACTGGCTTCTGTCCGCCTTGAATTTACAGAACCTACAGCAAAGAATACAAAACAAAACAAAAGGAACCCGCCAGACAGTTTAGGGCAATTTTTGTCTCTGTCAAGTAGAATCACAGTATTGAAATAACAGAATGTCTCTGTGGTTTCTTCAGTGATGCACGTGAAAGATGGCTGTGATTATAAGAAATTTATGAGAAATAGCAGTATCCTGCCCACAGTCTACCCACACCAAAGAGACAGAGCTGGGGTCAGAGGTAAACTTGCCTCTCCCGAGTTTCTATTGCAGAAACACCAAGACCACTGTGACTCTATGACTCTACCCAAGATGTGAGACTGCTTAACCCACAGACATCACCAAATTCAGAAAAGCAGCAGTGGGTGCTCAAATGACATTATAAGTCACATGTGCCATCCTTGGCACCGAGAAGACTGATTAATAGGAGGACAGCTCCTACATAAAATAGAAAATATTTCTTTAAACAGAATTATATACAGAAACAAATCTCATGAGATATTAAAACCACATGGTGCCATTTTTCAACTTGATACAGCTATGTTCTTCTAATCCTGCAGTAATATTTTTTTCTTTTCACATATATGATAAATTCATTAAGGTCACCCTTTCATGCTACTTCCTAATTATGACATGATCCCTACCTACATACTTTTAATCTGGCTTCCACTATCAGCGATCAATTGAAAATCCTCAGAAAAATTTATAGAATTTATAGGATATATTTATTTTCAATTTTTTTTAGAGGATTTCAAAAATCCTCTAAATTTTCTTTGCAATTTTCAACATGATTTACCACTACTGCCATCCATATTTCCTCCATGGGGATTGATGACACAGGATAGCCTTGGTTTTCTTTCTATCTCTTCAACCATGCTTTCTCCAACAACTTTCCCCTTCTCATTTCCCCAATGTCAACATGCCTACAGAACAGACTTTTTAATCAGGGAGTCAACTGCACATTTTGGGTCTTGACAAATGAGAGGAAGCAGTTTGCTTTACGTTGTCAGAACCTCATCATCAACCAGTTCCTTAAAACATCACTGAGATGGTTCTTAGGTTTTCTAAGATTGGGCCAAATAAAATGCTGTTTGTCATATTCTTACTTAAGAGGAGTTTTCAGTGAAGTGTGTATGTGCGTAAAAAAACAGTCACGGGCAGACTCTTAGGCACACTAACCAGAGTTTTTCAATTCAGAACACATCTATGATGCAAAAAGTCATTGTAAAATTATCTGTTAAGCACTAACTTGGGAATGTGTTAAATATGATAGAAATAATATTTACTCTCTAAGGTTTCCACTTCTTGCCTATGAAATAGTTAAGGAACAATGCAAGATTAGTAAAAGATTATGACTATTGGAAGAGAGTTAATTTAGTGCAGCAAACAAATTACCATGAATAAGAAACCTTCTTTCTCAGCCCATAGTTTCGTCTTGCAAGATTTGATGGTGTAGTTTTCATGGGAGACTTAGCTATTGGTGGTTTTCTTTTTTCATAGAGGGAACACAAAACATTGTTCTAAATTACTTTTTCTACCAAGTTATATCTGTCATATCAGCTATGAACTTGTTTATATGCTTTGAAAGTTAGGTAAGCTGATCCTGCTTTCCCTGTTCTTCACCTGGTAAGCTCCTGGGGGGTGAGCCTATTTTCTTGGCCTCCTCTGAGTTCTAATTCCTGAGTGACCCCACTGAGTGAGTATGTGCTATAATATGAAATGCTATCTTATCATTAGGAGGAATCAGTGGATCATGAAGGGATGAGTTCCTGAGAGGTCCCAAGATTTGCTCAGGTCAGACAGGGAGAGAGCGGACTCCTGAATGACATCAGGTGCAGAGCATCTCTTAGTCATCATGTAGTATTAAACTAAATACAGGTTTATGCTAAATCAGATATTTGTATTTTATTCTTATGTAGATAAATGGTGGCAGCAATCAGTATTTCTTTTATCAAAGAAAACAATGAATTGGGAAAAATTAATATCTAGTTTTCCGAATGGAATGGGAAAATATTAACTTTAACAGTAGAACCCATTAATACAGCTCGAGGAAAACTTTCTGGAAAGGAGCTTGCAAACTTCTATGTTAGATTACAGAGTAATAAAGCTATAAAATATAAGAGATGGACCACGGCTTATACATTATTTATTCTAACCCTTTAATTTTTCAGATGTGAAAAATGAGTCTCAGATAATTTGGGTGAATTTCCAGGTTATATAACTAGCTATAACAGAATCAGGACTCAGGAACATGGGTATTCTGATTCCTCATTCAGCACAATTTTCCTTATTTAACAGTCTCTTCTGCTGTCCACTTACATGAATTTTTTTCTGAAACCATTGAAAAAGTATGAAAAGATTTTTCAGGTTTCAAAATGAAAGTGCTGAAGTTCTGGGTTGTCACTAATAGTTGATTTACCCATCCTTTTTTCTGGCCCTTAGCCAGCTAAACCAATAAATTTTACTGAAAGAAAATAAAAACTGTTGCTCAGTAATGATCTTTAAAATTTAGTGGCTTGAAAAACATTAGAATTTCACTAAAAATTACTTAAACAAAATTCTTTTAATAGCCTTCAAAATCAACATCTGAACAAATAATTCATTGAGCTATTATATGACCTACAAGCTAACAGGTAAATATTTGGTATTCAAAAGGCAATAATTTGAGTTGGAATTATAAATGTATTTTAGAAAATCTGATTTTTTTTGAGATTTTGGTATCCATTAATTTTCACCATTTTTGTGTATTTCAAATACCCCAGAGTTTAATGGTAGTATTCACAAACTTATTTACTTGCAGTTCTGCCTTTCCTTGAGGCATTTCTAAGTGCCCAAAACTATTAATAAGGATGAATAAATAGACACAAATGAGCTTCTCTTCAGTCATTTACAATTTAGTCTACTATGTGCTAATCCTGTGTCCTCCGTTAATCAACCCCCAAACACAAGTCTTCCATTGTGCTCAGTAGAGATGAGGCATACGTGGTGGAATTCAATCAAAATATTAATTTAGACATTTGGGAACCATCACCTTCTTGAGAAAACTATCAGGTAAAATACATTCATTTTCAGCCAAGCTAAATTCCCATGCCCATGAATTGCACAACCTGTTAAAGTCAGTAAGTGTCAAAGTCTTGAGCTATGGACTAGACAACATTGCCCAATAACCACAATTAGGGTTTCCAGCATCTGCTGTTCCTCTTTTACAAATCTGAATTCTTCTTCCTATGCTATCTCTTATATACATTATTCATGCTGATGTTGAAATACTGACAATTTACAAGGAGAGTTCAGGAGTTTTGTGTAGCACTGAAAATCACTGCCCAAATAACAGAAGGAAAACTTACCCCAGGAAATTATCTCATAAACGTTCTTAAAACCCCATTTTATTATGGTGTGCTTTTAAAAAAATTATAGAATAGTATTTTGTTAAATCTTTGGTTTGTCCTAAACTCTAAAACTAGATTTTAACCCTCAGTTTCAAGTTCCTTCACTCACTTGCCCAGATTTTACTTCTCTTTTTTCCTCTACTCCATATTTGTCCTTTAATCAGTTAAGTCTACCTACATTGCAATCATCTCTCTTACCCCTGGCCTTCATTCTCACTTACCCTTGAAATATTTTACCAGTATTCAGAATCATCTTCTCCCCCTAATTCACAGAACTCTCAAGATACAACAATTTAATGTAATTGATATTTAAATGCAATGATCATTTCCACTAATCTACTCTCTATTCTTCAGGAAATTTAATTCATTTTCCCCTTTGCTCTTTATAACACCAAAACAAAACAAAACAAAACAAATGAGAGGAAAGCTCACACAACATGTAAATCAGCCATAAAAATAGGTATTAGCCTTTGGGTCTTTCGCCTGAAAGAAATGAAAGAAGACCTAGAAAGAATCAAAAAGTGTAACTGAAACAAAAATTTTAATATATTTCTCTTTATTAAAAACATTTGTTTCGTTTTTATGGAAATCTGAGTTTTTATAAAACTCTAAATATTATTGTTTTGTACAAAACTATGTCTCCTCTGATTCAGAAATCAAAGTTTTGGATTACCAAGAAGAAAATTAGATGTAGGGAGGACCAATTTTGCAGGGCAAATTGAAATTTTGAGCAAAACACATTTTGAAATCTAAGAAAACATGATATAATTATTTGTTTATATTATGCATTCAATTAATATTTACAAATATGCAAAACTCTTTAGAGGAGGTAGGAAGTCCAGGTACAGAGTATCATTTTTTGGTTAAGTACTGCATGTACATCTTCAATCGCTCTTAATAAATGACTCCTATGGGTAACCCAAGACCTGTGGCTGAACCAAAAGATTCTCCATAATGCATTTTCTTGAGGCTTGTAATAAATGAACTTTTGGCTTGAGGAAGAAGTTGACTTGTTGATTCACTGATCTATTACTAAAGCTCACTCCCGGAGAATCTCTGAAAATATTTTTAACATTAAGTTAAGCAAAGTTTAGAAGGCATTCTAACGTTTTCATACACTCCTTCTATGCAGACCACATTTGTTTTCTGTGTAATCCTTTTCCCCTCCTAACAACAGCTGTAGCATTGTTTAATAGTCTAATGCTATTCTTAACTAAAATTACTAAATTGCCTCTAAGAGAAGCACTAGAGGGGGCCAAAGAGTAACTCGGTGTGGGGTGTTCCATTGGCCTGCCCAATGTCTTATCCATTCAGTACTTACTAAAATACATATACTTAAAGGAATCAATCAGATGATCAACTAACCCAAAAGCTCACTGACGATCTACTACATATAAGGCATTATAGGAGGCGATTTTTCAAGAATACAAAGAAATATGTTACTGACAGAGGATTTCACATTGCTACTTTGACTACCCTCAAGCAATAGTCAAGGGTTCATGACATGCAGCAATTTGTAATTTTGCTGAGGCATGAAATTAAATTACATGTGGCAAGAGGTGGGTCTCTAGCAGGAATCCTTTAGCTAGAGTGTGCTTAGATGACTGGCTCACATATCTTCTCACAGTGGTTTAGATAGTCTCCACTTGTGGTCAAGTTACTATGCAGTATTTCTCATGACATGATAAAAAAAACTATTTTCTTTGTGAATACTTTTCCTGAAAATAAAGTCAGCTGCTAGTTCTGGTGATGAAAATAAAGTGGAAGCAAAACTATCCAAGAAAGTGATGGTTCTAATACAGAAAATAGAAGTTTCATGGAGATAATTACATGCTAAACTGATATTCATGAATTTGGGACTGTGGTATTCCTCATGAATATTGAGGGTCTGCTCTATAAAATAAAGTCCTTATATTCAAGAATCATTTGGCAAAACATAAAATTCTTTGTCAAGTTACCTACTTACAACCTACATTGTCTTTAGATCATTGCAGACATGAATGCCATTTTAATTACACCTTAAGATCAGGACATCCATGTTATTTGTATCTTAATACTGTGTACAAAATCACCCTCTTCTATCACACAAGATTTAAGGTACTGACTAAAACCAAAGTTTTTTTGGGGGGGGGTGGGTTTCTTAATTGTGGGTATTAGCTAAAACAGCTTAGGCTAAAATAAAGCTAAGAATCAGAAATACCTATTCCAATTAATTGTGGCAACAGATAACACGGACCTGGGCTAAAACAACTCCACAGAAAAGTGGGATTTGATATATTTTCTCCTGTTGCCTCAAACATTTCTTCTAGATAGAATAAGCCTGGAAACATTTTTTGAAGCCCAGAACATGGAGACAATATACATGATGTTGCACAATGGGAAGTATATGGCATATCTTGGCCACCTGTCCCTTACGAAGATCAAGGCCCATCATTTCAGCTTACGGCAGCTGTTGTTTTCCATCCTCTTTTCTTCCTGCTGCTGGTTGTAGATCCAGCCATCCAGGGTCTCCTAACCTTAGGCTGCTACTGTCTGTGGTACTTGTCCTTACTATTTTCACATTACGTAGGCTGTTTCTGTCCTTTCTCAAACTTGTAAAATAGTGCTCCTAATAAGGATTGAAAATCCAATGCTTGACTTCTTGAATATAAAGCTTCCTCTTTCCCTGGACAAGTACTCAGAGAATGGGGGGAAATGGGGATAAAGGAAGTAGGAAAGAAACAAGTCATTTATCTCTTAAAGTTTGCAAAGTACTTTTTGAAAATGAGAATTCTTTGTATTTTTAAAATCCTCTCCACCCATTAGCCTCAACACTACATTGCTGCTATACTTACACCTCGCTCGTTATGTATTTACTTTTTATATAACTAAGCAGCACCCTGTCATAAATGAAATATTCATGCAAAAAAAAAACCTGCTCAAAATGCATTTATAAAAAGAACATATAAAAACTACCATCTGCTCCCACTCCTAGCAAGCCCTTAGATACCCAAGTGTAAGCCCTCTGATTCCACAGAGAAGTAAAGCAATGTGTCCGTGATATATTCCTGAAAGCCAAAACTTCAGACTTTGTATTAAGATGGATCTATGAGCTTCGGCCATCGAAATGCTTAGATCAACATTGATGGGCTTAGATATTGCACATAATAAGTGCACGTGCTAGCATATTGTAATGGGTAGTCATACCCGGTCATGTTGTGCTCAAATGAGCTGAAACTCTTCTGGGAAGTTGCAAAAGCATTTTGTAGTCTATTGATACCACAGTACTTTATAGTATGCCTTCCTTTAAAGACAGTTGTCCAGACATTCCAGGGCTCCAAGCTGAAGTGTGGGCACTTGGATACCTTATTGGTTTTAATTCAGCTAAGAAAGGTAGGGATACTTGTGATCTACTTAGGGCATCTGACTGCTCATACTTGGAGTATCACCAATGCTACACATAATAAGATAACATGATCTTCTCAGGAGTTTAATTTCTCCTAAATGGTAATTTGCACCTTTATAAGTTCTATGAACACTTTAAAGAAATTCTCCCCTTGCTGTACCCTTCCCTTCCTATCCAGTACATTCCCACCTTCCTCAATGTTCAGTGTTATCCATTCTGAACTCTGTATATGGAAGTTTCATGTTTTTTTTCCCGAAATCAATTGGAATTAAGTCTGCCTGCAAGTAATCAAAAGGCAAAATAACAGTGGCATAAACAAAAAGAGTTTATTTTTGTCTCATAGGAAAGATATCCTGAGGCAAGCAGTCTATAACTTAGTGGTTCCAAGATCCTCAGGAAACCAGTCTCCTTTTTCTTGCTGCTCCATCACCCTCAGCGTTTTGACTTATGGTTGAAGATGGCTTCTTCAGTTCCAGTCATTCCATTGCATTCCAGACAGCAAGAAGAAGAAAGTTCTGCTCCTTCCTTTCTTAATAAGACTTCCTGGAAGTACCACACACTTTGGATATACTTTTTTGACTAGAACTTAGTCACACTGCCAAATCTTGCTGCAAATTACTCTAGGAAACGTAGTCTTTTTAGCTTGACACATTGCCACCTGAAACATACTTAAAGTTCTTGCACAAAAGAGGAGGGGGAGAAGAGTTCTTGGGATGGGCAACTCGTAGCCTCTGCTTCTCTTCCTCAGATCATATCATAACTTGCTGTTACACATCATTTGTTCAGGTTTAGATTTCTAATTGTCTTAATTAGTTAAATAATCCAGATGTTCAACATTCAGTAATCAAATTATAAATAAAATGAAGATAAAAATAAATAGAGAAAAGTTCTGGGGTACCTCAATAAGGCCCTGGCTCATTGCTACACTTTGTTTTTGTGTAAAGGCAGTTCTGAGACTGCCTTCAAATGACTGACAACACTTAATTACTTAAGGAATATAGAATTAGGCCTATAAGTCTATGGCCAAGAATCTTGATGCTTTCCTCACCAACAGGATGTCCATATATTTTATGAACCAAACCAGAATACTTTTGAGAGCGTGAAAGGGGAGGTCATCAATAATTACACTGGAACATCAGGGGTAAATCAGGACTATTCAGAAAAAACTAGGGTGTATTGTCACCCAGATCACCCTCCATACTGGATCCCTTCACATGCCACACCTTGTATATACATCAGTTTACTATTATTAATTAACCAGTCATTTCTCATTGGAAATATGTTAGGATATGAAGAAAACATGGCAGAATTGGACTACTGTACACATCATGTCTCTGAATTAGATAGAGTAGTGAAGAAACTAGTTAAAGGGTCCAGATTAGCTATAAAGTAACGTTAATGAACTATTTCCAGCTATTCATCCTATTCTGAAACCAAAATTGCTCCAGGAAATGGGTATGAGAGATAGACATCTACTCCTAGTGCCCAGAATCTAGTTAAAAGGAATTTTTCTCAAGAATCTCTGAGTTTGTAGTATTTTTATCCATCATTCTGAATAGTTTGTCACTTTAATCAGTAACCTGTGACAGTTGACAGCTGCCAGTTGGGAGGACTGGCTCTGGCTAAAGGCCAACCATAAAGAACAAGGCTGAGTGTGAGAGCCCAGGCTGACAAACTATTCCCAGTTTTGTCATGGGCCACTAACATGTTGTTATTTTTGAAAATCACCTCTGTCTATGACAGAACCTAACACCAGATTCTACCTTTTTCTTCATTCCCACATGTTTTTGTACAATTTTTTTCTGAAGCATATTTCTGTCTGAAAAAAGATTACTATCCATTAAATTGTACCTTATTGGTCTGGAAGCTTCCAAAGAGGCTTAATGCTCAACTAAGGAGAAACAAAGGCACTAGTAGAATTTGGGTTAGTAATAATTATTAGAAATATTCCTAAACATTCACATTCCACTTTCTTTGTTGTTTCTGAATTCTTCTTTCCCTAAGTGAGTTTAAGAGAAATTGTGTATCATGCTAGTTCAAAACATGGATTTTTTGAGTCAGACTTCCTAAATGAAAATCCCCACTCTGTCACTTTCTGACTGTATAACTCTGAGCCTATCAACTCTGTAAAATGAGAGTTATTACCTCATGGTTTCTGGAATATTTATGGAGTTAATATGTTTAAAGTGCTTAGAGTGCCTGGCATACAATAAGAGCTTTTTAAGTGTTTGCTATTTACGACCTAAAGAGGGACATGGGATATAAAACTTGTCTCTGTGTATAGATCCAATCAAACACACAGAGTCAAAACCAACTCATCTTCTATAAAAACTTGTGCCTTTTTCATGGCATCCCAACCTTTGTTAAGTCTAGCGCTTTCTTCTACACAGCTGGCCTCTAAATCTTAGTCTTCACTTTTTCTTCCCTTTCTCTTCTCCCTCACATCTAAAAGTATTCCAGACTTCTTCCAAAATCATTTCCCTTCTTTCTCTTCCCACTGCCATTGGCCTAACTCAAACTCTCTTTTACCCCTTGCCCAAATAATTCCAAACTTTCCTAACTTGTCTTGGACCTCCAGGCTACTCTCTTCAAAACCATTTTTATACAGTTTATAGAACATTTGTGTTAAAATCCTACTGTGGATCCTCCTTGCCCAAAACAATCCCTAACCTACCCATCATGGCATTTGACAGTTTTGTGATAAGGTTCCAAAGTTCCTATCTTTCCATTCCCATCTTCCTCCACCCTCATGCCCCAGATAAACTAGATAACCAACTGTGCATTTAGGCACCTTAATATTTTTTTCCCACACTCTTCCAACTAAATATTGTAGAATGTTCTTTTGCTCTTTGTTTTCTGGATATCAAAGCCTTACTTATTTTAAAGGCCCAGCAGAGATGTAAATGTCTACATAAAACTAGTTTTGAGTTATGAGTGCTCTTTCCCTCTTTGGAGGTTCTGTGACTTGCTGTACGTCTGTGATAGCTCATTACATTGTCCTTTAGGTTATAGTTTCTTATTAAGACTTCCTCGAGGGCTTAACCCACGTGTCCATCTTTGTTCTTCCTAGTCAAGTCCCTCCTCCTACACACTGGGAACTCCAGGGCCACTGTATATGATTGTGAGATTTTTGCACTACTTTGAGGAATGGACCTATGAAAGATAAGGCTAGCCCATCCTCTGCCTGGTCAGGCCTCACTGTCTGTATCACCAAAAAGGGGGAGCCTTTTCCTAGTCAATCTACCCAGAGTCTGCCAAAAAGGGACTGCTTCCTTCTTTCACTCCCTCCAATAAGCAAGCCATGCACCTCTGGAAGGAACTTCTTTTTCTCAATTATGCACAGGTGAGGTTTTGGCTAGCACTGACTCTGGACACTCATAATAAGTTCTTTTTTTTTTTTTTTTTTTTTTTTTTTTGCGGTAAGTGGGCCTCTCACCATTGTGGCCTCTCCCATTGCGGAGCACAGGCTCCGGACACGCAGGCTCAGCGGCCATGGCTCACGGGCCCAGCGACTCCGCGGCATGTGGGATCTTCCCAGACCGGGGCACGAACCCGTGTCCCCTGCATCGGCAGGCGGACTCTCGACCACTGCGCCACCAGGGAAGCCCTCATAATAAGTTCTTAAAGAAACAAATCAAGATTGTTACAGACTTGTGACAGAAGATGTTAATGAGGCTATGGCAGATAGCCTCAAATCTCAAAGATCCTGGCTTCTCTACAGCAGACACCCTCCTTCACCAAGATCACACAGGATAGTTATGATCAACAAGAAGGTTACATGATCATGCATGTGAGCAATTATATCTCATGGCTACAAAATGCATGAATGAGTTAGGACAAGACAGGCCACAGTAGCAAAAGATTCCCGTTTATATAACAACTCAGATATGAATGAATGTTATCCCTTGTTCACATAATATTCCAAAGAGGATGTTCTTTGTTTCAAGCAGCTCTCCTCCACATGGTGATTCAGAGATGAATTTGCAAGGTGGATAAGAGAGAGCATTTTGTACAAAGGCATAGAGGCGGGAGAAACCATAGCAGCTTTAGAAAACTGCAAATAGTTTTGTCTAGCTAGTGCACTGGAAGCATGAGGGAGTGAGGCAGAAGCTAAGGCTGGCAAGTTAGGCAGGGCCCAGAACGGGAATCTATTTTAAAGTCCTGTAAAGAATCGAGCTTTGTCCTTCAAGGGACGGGAAGCCACTGGTGTTTGTTTCTTAGTTTATTGGTGTTGTCATTGTTTCTTTTTAATCAGGATAGTTCATGTCATTTGGTAGGAATATTAGAAAATTAGCACTGCCAGTAGTATGTAAGCTGATTTGGATTGCTGCGAACAGAAAGGCAGGATCACCAACAAGGCAAATATGACATTCCCGAAAAGACAGTGAGAGCTCAAAATTAGGCAGTGGCAGTGGAAATGGACAGCAAGGGAGAAGCAAAAGAGCTATTTAGGAAACAGGTCAGAGGAGGCTTGGTAATTATCTAAATTCAAGGGATTAGAAAGAAAAAGTTGAGGATGCTCCAGCTTTCTGGCTGAATTGAAATCTGTGTCTGTGCCTACAAAAATCAAAAGTTATTCATTTCTACTTCAACACTGAATTTACCTGTGCGATCTAATAAGATTTTTTATTCTGGTCACTAGCAAACAAATTGAAGGAAAATAAATGCCCTTTCTACTACTAATCCTCTGGAGGCCATGCAGCTAAGACTCTTCAAGGTGGAATATAAGAATCCATCATATTGTCAAAATAAAGTCTCCAGGATCCCTACTGGTTACGAAGGAAAGTTAACCGGCAAAAAATGACTGTAACCTTTCAACAATGGTTGTCTGACCTAAACATCACCCCAAAAAAATAAAAAACCAAACACCACCACCTCCTGGAGCTTCAAAATAGAATTCACTTTGCCTATTCCAAAGTTGCTATTCATTGTCTTACTTTGTTTTACAAAAAAATGGAATTTGAAAATTTACAGTCCTCAATAAAAATCAGCATGTATTAGAAGATTCCTTGCTCCATACAGCATTATGAAGGTAGCAGAATTCACAGAGCCTTGTGCTTGCTGCTTCATTTTCCTGGCAGTGTGGAAAAGACACACTGGCCGCTTGAATCCATTTCCCAGGATTAAAGAAAACTGGAAATGGCTTGACTCAATGAGGCTGGCTGAAGATGGCACTCTATGTTGAATTGGCAGAGCTCTGCAGCATTGGAATGGTATTTCTTGACAGGGTTGGATGGCATATGTAGTTTTGTGTATTGTTCTGGTGCTTCTTAAATCAAGCTGCCCAATTTAAGCCAAACAAATGTTCTATTCTCCACTGCCCCTCAAATCACACCGATCCCTTGCTTGGTCAAATCATACCCCCCTGATTGTGCTCTGCAAATTTCCCATAATGCTGAAAAAAGACTTTCATTATAATAGACATTAATAAAACAATATACTCAAGTATGCTATAAATGATTCAATATTTTTATTTATTTTAATTACATTATTCCTATAGTTGTTAACTGTTTAAATTTTTAGTGAGTAAATGAGGGAAAGTCTATAAACGTGTATAAAATAAGTGGCTATAATTGAAAACAAAAATGGTTTTCAGACTTTAAATCAGTTTCTAGATTACTTTATATCTTGAAGACAATTTACCTGCATTAAATTATATCCACCATTTAACCAAAGAATGTCTGTCGCCACTGTGACTTTTGTGTCAGAGAAGAGACCAACTGGAAAGGAACACTGAGTGTTGGGCCTTTCCTCCAACATGACGAGTATCCAAGTTCTCAAACTATTGCAGGTTTGTTCTTTATTGGAGTCAGATTTGACAAATTTCAGGATGATTATGGATACATTCGTCTTAAAATTTTAATCTTCTGTTTGAACTCCTAAAGGTGCTCCATGATTATCACTACTGCTCTAGATTATTTATAAGCTTTTTTACCAATCGCTCAAATGCAAATCCATGGTCATGCCTTGTTTCTCCTGTGTTCCTAGACCTCAGCCCCCACGGCCTACCAGGCAAATTTTGGGCAAAATTGGGCTCATGACTAATAATTCCCAGCATGAGACACCACAAGGAAAATCACTGCATTTTGATAGTGACATAAAGTCACTTATGTAAGTTTTTGGCAGTTCGCAAATCATACCAGTTGGGTGGCATCTAAGGATACCTGAAGTCATGCAGGAAGGCAAGACATGTGATTTAAGAATACCTGGGCCAATAATAAATTCTAACTGATATTCTAGATGTCTGTAAAGTTTCAAAGTGGGTAAGAGTAAAGTTCTGATCAAGGAAGTAAAACCTGACCAAATGGCTAAATTGGTGTTACGTTCTGAATCTTTGTGTCCCCTCCAAATTCATAGGTTGAAATCCTAACCCCCAGTGGAGTGGAATGGTATTAGGAGGTGGGGCCTTTGGGAGGTGATCAGGTCATGGGATGTAGCCCCCATGAATGGGATTAGTACCCTTATAAAAGAGACCCCAGAGAGCTCTCTCACGCCTTCTGCCACGTGAGGACACAGTGAGAAGAATGCCATCTATGAATCAGGAAGAAGACCCTCATCAGACACTGAATCTGCCGAATCTGCTGGTGCCTTAACCTTGGACTTCCCAGACTCCAGAACGGTGAGTAATAAATGTTTCTTGTTTAAGGCACTCAGTCTATGGTATTTTTGTTATAGCAGTCCAAATGGACTAAGACAGTTGGTGTTAACACAGGGCACCCCTATGTAATACTCTAGCTAGATTCTCATAGCCCATTTACCTTCCTTCAACATTTTGTGAGGTTTCTATTATAAAATCTAGAACCCAGACTCCAAGGCCTTTTCCTACTTCATATTTCCTGCTGAGGGCTCACCCTGGCTGTATCATCACACCACTGCATGTTCAGAATCTCTCCTATGGATGTCAACTGCTCAGAGATCAGCAGCTCTCTACCCTGTAGGAGGATAGAATATGCCTATGGGCCTTTTATACTGACAAAGCTCTCTCTTCTCTTATCATAATGCTTGCTGCTTTTGGCCTTCGGCAGTTTGCTTCAGGTAATTCTTGATGTCACTCTCCTTTTCCAGGTCTCTCTTTGAACCCTGACCTATGGACTGTCTGGAGAACATCAGCCTCCTTCTACCCTGTTTTAATAAGATCGCTCTTTCTAGCCTCTTAGATCACCAGGAGAAGTAGGTGGGGGAAGACAGCATTCTGTTTGCTTTTCATTGCAAGCCCCGGGTCTGGTCCCTTTGGAAACAGATGAAAATTCTTCAGTCACTGGATCAGTCTGTTTTGCCTTAGATAAGCCTTTTTGGATCTGAGAAATAAGTCTTTTATTCATTTTTGAACATTTAGTTTTCTTTACTGTGGTCAATGTTGTTTAGCTTCATTTTTTTTCTCCTTATTCCTCTCT
Organism: Physeter macrocephalus; assembly: GCF_002837175.3. NCBI lineage: Eukaryota > Metazoa > Chordata > Mammalia > Artiodactyla > Physeteridae > Physeter > Physeter macrocephalus. Next base: position 88,871,762 of record NC_041221.1, on the reverse strand, counting down.
TTGCTTTTATTTCTTCTCTGTAGCTCTGCTGCCAGCCCCTGCCAAGTTTCTTTATCATCTGTTTCTACAGCCAGCTTAACTTTCTGAGCCAATGGTGTCAAAGCAGAATGCATATGGGTACTGTCAATCTCACATGGTGCAACTTGGAATTAATTTCTTATGCCTATCCATGAGCAGAGTAAAACTTGGGTGGCCTTAAGTCTCTAAATTAAAGTGCTCTCTTCCTAACTCTCTAGTCCCACTCCTGCCATTTTAGCTCAAATGGAAAGCCTCAGGGTCTGCCTAGAGGCAAGACAGGTCCTCAGCTTTTTTCCAAGCCTCTTACGTAGCTTTCTTCTAAGGCTTGGGCCCACCCAGAATCTCAGCCTCACTTGTTCATGGTCTAACACCCTGCCCAGCACTTGCTAATCCCTTGCTTCCTAGCCTTTCAGTCACTGTCTGCTCTGGTCCTGCCCTAAACGAGAGGCTGTCTTCAAATCCAAAAGCATCTGTGTCAGAAAACTCCCTATCATTCCATGTGCACAGCACGACAAGCCCCCGTATTTTCTGGGACCCAACATGAGTTTGGACAATATCCTCTGAGTACTTTGCCTTCACCTTAGTCAGGCACTGGAGCCAACCTGGCTGGTGCCCTTTGCCCTAGTGAATGAGCCTCGGTGTGGTCCCAGCTCACTCTCCCCACAGATGGCCCTGCATTAATGCCTCAGCCAAAGCTCATGCCATATCTTGCATACATTCTAGATCCTGTGTATTCTCCTTGCTGAATTCACTTTTCTCTAGATACTAGCTGGCAACCTGTTTATTTCCTCATAATGCAGTACTCATTCAACCTTCACAATGTCCATATGAGAGAGATAACATTTAACCCCACTTTCTCTGGAAGAGCATTAGACTTGGAGAGATTAGGTCACTTGCCTATGGTTAATGAGATAATAAGTGATAGAGTCGAGATTTGAACACCAAGTTCTCGTTCTCACTCTTATCCTTGATTACACTCAGTATTGCATGCCCTGAAAGAAGTGCTCCTTATCCTGCACAGTCTTTTAAGTCCCATTTAAGTATCAGTTTCCCAGGAGATAATTATTTCACTCAGTCACCAAAGATTTTCTGAGTACTCAGTAAGTGCCAATGGCTGTACTAAGCCCTGGGGACATATCAGTTAACTAAAGAGGTAGTAGCCACTCAGAACAAGCTGTGCTCAGGTATAGATGCTGCAGTTATGGTTTAAGGTAAACAAGTTCCACCAAAGAAGGTGTTCAATGCCCTGAGAAAGCTTAGGCTCATCCACAGCAGGCTCCAAGCACAGAGGGCCATATTGCCATCCTCTGTGGCTCTGGCATTCATCACAATTTCTACATTTAGTCATGAAGTTTTTTAAAGTGGTATCTAACAATCAGGCAATGGGAACAATGTAGATTTATAGGACTAGCACATACTACTACTGATCGTGTCCAATGGTGTACGGCCTTAGCACTGTCACCTGTTAGAAATGGGGGGAAAAAACCCCAGAAAACTTAGAGAACCCCATCTCTCCTATCAAACCTGCTAATTAATCAACATTACCACACATTTCTGTTTCTTTTCCAGACCCTCTTATCCATACCCATCTAGGCAACATTCTTGGTTGATTTTTTTGGTTTTTTGGTTTTTGCCACTGAGGATATTAGGTTAGCGTGACTCGGTCTATAGAGTCACCACATTCTCCTCTTCTAAGTTTACGACTTTTGCAGTTTATCCTGGTGCTTAAGGGTATATTCATCTTGCCTCCCCCACCCTGCCCCTTGCAGTATGAAATTAGTAGCTTTGTGTTTTTCCTTCTGACACACTTGCTTTGTGCTATATTTAACTCCTGTACATTAGCATTAATATCCAGCCACACAAGTGAAGATGCTGCTGTGCATTACTTCCACCAGGTACAGTAGGGGTTTATTCTGCTAATTCCTTTTGGGGATAGTGAAACAGATGCAAATACAATAAGAAAAGGGCTGAACCCTCTTGCCACAGTATACTGAATACAAACCTTTGTAAGGTTTTTATGTGCATGATTTTATTCTTTTGCCTTTTACCTACTTTTTGCCTTTGGTTTTGGCTGGCACACAAAGCAACTTACAAAAAGGGAGGCTGACAAAATAAATGTTTCCCTGAAAAGAACATTCTCTTAACATAAAAAGAAACACAGAAGATCCACGACCTAAATTATTGTTAAAGATTCTCAACCGTCTAGAACAATACCTAGTACACAGTGGGTCCTCAAAACTTGTTTATGAATAAAACCAGATGTGATTTCTTCCCTTCTGGCTCATCTTCCTTAGGTTGGATAGGGATTCCACATATGCTGAGAAGAGAAAGGTCATAAACCAGAAAGGGGTGTGGTCATTACAGGTTACTTAATGTATTTGTCTAATTCCTTTTATTTTATTCTTCCTTCTTAATTTTTGTTCTGTAAAATCTCTTTCTCCTTCTCCACCTTTTCCTCCTTCTTCTTAATACCAGTCTCTCTTTTCATTCACCTTTTTTATCTGTTTAAGCACTCTGGCCACAGTAGGATGTTTTTTTGGTTTTTTTTTTTTTTAATGTAAAAAATCACTGCTGCATTAGAACAAAAATTTGATTTTTTTATTGCTTTTCACTCAAATAAAAAAGCTACCTTTTTTTCCTCTTGGTTTAATTTTGTTTTGTGAGAAAAGGCAAGACAAAAAATACTTTTTTGATTCTTAGGTGGTGATTTTTAATGCATATGCTAAATATGACAGATTACAATTTTAGTCAGTTAAGGAACTGGGAATGGTTTGTGGGAGAGGAGGAAAAGGGAGGAAGAAGCATTGGGAAGGTAGAAACACTCACATGTAACAGAAAAGGATGGGAAGGAGAGTTAAGGAAAATGGGAGAAAAGTGGGATTGAGACTGGCATGGAAAGCTAATGGCTCAAAAGGAGGGGAAGTCTACATGTACCCTCAAGGGTTTTTCTGCAGGACTTCCATGGGGAGGGAGAGCCAATGTGTGAAGTGGTGGTGCTCTCTGCATCATGTCCACCAGGAACACTGGGGCTGCTCTCTTCTTAAAGATCAGTGAATCTATCCCATCTATGAACCTTACTTCCAGCCTCTTGGTCCTTGAGCTGCTTCAGAGGGGAAGCCAATTGGAGCTAGAGAGACTTCTAGGATGATATCCAAAGTCAGAGATCTCTGTGCAGAAGCACTTCTGCCTGGTGCAAATGAGAGTGCACTCAACTTAGGGAGCTTCTAGCTAATAAAAAAATCTATACACTAAAGAAAAGTCTAGCTGGGTTGATAGTGAACATGTACAGTGACACACAGCCCATGCCCCTTCTAACTGGTCAATGCTGATGCTTTGTTTATAAATATTTTGAGTATCACTAGCTACCTTGGGATAGTAACTGAAAAAGAAAATGAAGATATTTAAGATTACATATACCTCTAATTCTTTTAAACACATCAGTTTAAGCAAGTTCAGTTCATTCATTCATTCATTTATTCATCCAACAAATGTTTACTGAGTGCTTACTATTGCCAGGCAATGTGCTAAGCAATCGGAAATAAGGTTTAAGATAAAATTGGGAAGAGATATGGGAACATATGTATATGTATAACTGATTCACTTTGTTGTAAAGCAGAAACTAACACACCATTGTAAAGCAATTATACTCCAATAAAAATGTTAAAAAAAAAAGATAAAATTGGTGGCCCAATCTAGGGGTACTTGTAGATCATTCTTAGAAAATCGTATTTGGTTCTTTTCTAATAGGGAGCCAGTGAATTTTAAACAGAAGGGTAGTGTAGTCAGGTTGCTACTCCAAAACATTACTCTGATAGCCAGATATAGTTACAGGCTAGAAAAAATGCTGTTGTAATAGTATAAGTAAGAATGATGATCACTTTAACCAAATCTGCAACGAAGAGCCTCCTCAAAAGATAATTAAAAATGGAAACAACAGGACCTGGGGCCGCATTCAGCAGTGAGAGTTAGAGGAGTCAAGGGTGCAGGATGATTCCTGGGTTCCTGAATGGAATACATGGAATGTAGGGGCTTGCTTCAGAAGGAGTGACCTTGTCAAGGGGGAGAGAAGGACATGAGAGGAGGACAGGGAGCAGAGGAGCATACCGAGGGCAGAACTGAGAGAAACAGAAGAGCTGAGAGGAAGGCTGAAGAAGCTGTGCAGCAGGAGAGGCTGAGGAGATGTGCTCAAAGGGTTAGGAAGAGGATCTGGACAGTGTGGTGAACTGGAGATAACACCCTGTACATAGGATGGTTCTGAGCATTAAAGATTATAATAAGTTTAGTCTCTAGCACTAAACTTTAGTTTTACCCTCCTCCAGGCCATCAACTTCTGAGCTCATTTTCAAAAAAGAGGTTAGATTAGACCAGCACCCTTCTTATCATTCCTCATGTTTGCCTTTACTTACAGAATAGGGGCCACAGGTGGTCCTTCGTGGTCTGATCCCTGCTTACCCTTTTAGCTCCATGGCTCATTACCTTGGCACCTCTCTCCAGCTATACCATATTTAGAGCATCATGCTCTTTTATAGCTTCAGGTCTTTGAACAAACTGCTTCGTCTTCCTAGATTGTCCTCACCTAGTTCTCTAACTGCATCAACTTTTCAAGACTTCAGTTCAAGAACCTAGTTCTCCATGTAGCCTGACTCCTACTCAGCACTAACCCCCCCATCCACACACCAAAATCCTTCTTCCTTGCTGCCACAATATTTTGTAGATTCTTCCAGTTATACTTAAGCGCTGTTTAAACTATGTGTTTATGTATTTGAGTTTCCCCCACCCAACAGACTGATATATCCATAAAAGCAGAATGATTTCTCATTGTATCTTCAGTAATTTTATATAGTAGATGCTCAATATCTATTTAATGAATGCATGGTTTTAGTGTAAAGCCATGAGTTCTACAGATTAAGTAGGTACTGCATTAAACATTTTAAAGCCATGTGAACAAAGAATAATGTAGGACAATACTTTCTTGGGAGTCTTGCGGTCAGTTGTCTACCCTGAGGCTAGATTAAATTTGAGGTTCAGCAGATTATTACTGTACTGGCAAGATCCAGGCCCTAAAATCATATTACCCTAAAGGTTTTTTTTGCCCAGTCCTAGTTTCTTTTCTTTCTTTATTGTTTCTTAAGAATTTTTAAAATTTCATCACTTTTACTTACTTATTTATTTATTTTTGGCCGCACTGTGCAGCTTACACGTACTTAGTTCACCAACCAGGGATCGAACCTGGGCCCCATGCAGTGGAAGCACGGAGTCCTAATCACTGGACCGCCAGGGAATTCCCCCAGTCCTAATTTCTGATATAATATGGAATTAATAAACAGTTTGAGAGAAGGCATAATGCAGTATGCCTGGATTCAAATCCCTTTCACTGGTTATTACTAACTGTATGATCACGGGCTACTTAATTAACGTCTCCATTGTTCAGCTTCTTCATTTAAAAAACAACGGTGATAATAATGGGACATATCTCCCAGAGATGTTATGAGAATTGAGTTTAATACGATGAGTGAGTTAGAACAATGTCTGGCCCATAATAATAAGTCTTAGTTCTATGATTTGTGACTTCTTTTAAGGATATTAGTAGCTGAAGTTATAAGTATACATATACCACTTTGTGTATATACACAGTTAGCAGGACAAGCACCATATGCCAATAGAATTTCATGAAAGCCCCAAGGGAGGTCCAGATCCTATAATGAAGTCAACACGTGTTCCCACTCATCTTTCTGTCTGAGCTCCTTCTCCACCATGAGGTCCTTTCAGAACAAGCTCTGTAGGTAAGAATGAACGCAGAACAGAGCACTCAGGATGAGACTTTGTTTTTAAACAAGAAATTTGAGAAGAATAGATACTAGTGATGCCCATCAACAAATATCCTTTATATACCTACTAAAGTTGAAGCACTGTTCTAGGTACAATGAGGTCAATCTTTTTTATTCGGGGTTCTTTAAAAGACCTCAAAATCATGCAGACTCCTCATGATTTTTGGCCTTACAGGATCTTTATACTATGACAAGGAAGAATCTGGGTTGTTTTTTGTTTTGTTTTTTTTTCCTGCCTTGTGCTGCCTTTTTTTTTTTCTTTCTTTCTAAAATAGCAGTCCTATCAACGTGTGTAGGTACTATGGTGATAGCTGCTATATAAATACAGGAAGAGAGAACAAGAGAGGAGGGAGAGATAATTAACTCAGTTGTATAAGACTTTCTTCAAGAAGAAGAAGACGGGTTCTCATAATTTCATTCCTATCCCCAAAGTGGCAGAAAAGAGTGTTATAATCAGCCCTAGAGCACAATGCTGACTCCAAGACAGAGTCCACTTGATTCTTCCACCTGACCATGCAGAGGAATCCACTTTCCCTCCTGCTTTTCCCCCTGTGTAAATAACTTCTTTATAAATGGGAAGATGGAGAACAAGCTTTTTAAACAGTTGTCATAAATTAGAATAAATTGCATTAATTCAAAATGTAAAACTAGGAGAGCCAGGAGAACATGCAACATATTTTCCCCAAATAACACTGTGAACAAGCACAAGTGTATACTTTGGGCATATGTATATCTTTCCTCTGACTGACAGCCTGAAGGATAGTCCATGTGGTTTTTGTGTTGCTGAGGTGGAAACAACCTTTATTTGGACTGAATAGCAGAGTAAACAGGAGTGAATAAGAGACACAAAAGTTTACAGTACAGATGGTTTTTAGATTCTTTTTAAAAATTGTATGCCTTATCAATTAAAGGTGCACTTGTCTTTTGTTCTAGTCAACTGTCCTAGAGCCTTTTCATGGTTGTACACCAGAAAAAATTAGAGGTGGTCAGTAAATTGTGTCCTGGGTTAATGCCACACAGGTTAAATGTAGCAGTAAAAGCTTATCTTCTCTACTTTTTATCTGTAAAAATTAAGATTTATCTTGCAGTGTAGTTATGTAAGTCATTAAGGAAACTAAAAAACTTAGTGAAAACAAGCCAAAGTAAAAAAATAGAGATTATCATACTAAGTGAAGTAAGCCAGACAGAGAAAGACAAATATCATAAGATATCACTTATATGTGGAATCTAAAAAAAAAAAAAAAAAAAAAAAAAGATACAAATGAACTTACATACAAAACAGAAATAGACCCACAGACATAGAAAACAAACTCATGGTTACCAAAGGGGAAAGACAGGGGGAGGGATAAATTAGGAGTTTGGGATGAACAGATACACGCTACTACATATAAAATAGATAACCGACAAGGACCTACTGCATAGCACAGGGAACCATACTCAATATGGGAAAAAAAATCTGGAAAAACTAGATATATATGTTTGTATAACTGAAGCACTTTGTTGTGCACCTGAAACTAACAGAACATTACAAATCAACTATACTTCAATTAAGAAATTCAATCAAACAAGGAAGATATACATGCATATGCATTGTGTATGTGTGTGTACACACACATATACTCATGTTTTTGCAGGGAATGGGTAAAAGATTTTGATGATTCAAGAAAAATGTTAAAAGGTGTGCCAAAGAGTGGTCTCCAGAGACACCAAAGAATCTGATTAAACTATAATTACACCTACCTGTAAGCAGCATACACCTGTGCACCTAAGAGCCTTCTTTCTAGAACTGGAAGGGCATTTTCCTTCCCACACAGTCATCTGGCTCTGTCATCTATATGAACTGCCTTGGGTAACACAAGGAAGGGATAATGTAACCATCTACCTTCCGTCAACAAGGCCCCCTTACCCATTCTGGGAGGCAAAAGGCTATTCTGCTTGAATTGTCCACAGCTTTATGTGGACAAAATGTAAGCTAAAAGAGCGCTATCTAAATATTTACTCAGCATTTTGGTTTCATATGATTATGGCATTGAATCATGGTTTATCTTTTAAACTGTGTCAAATACTGCCTTTATCCCCAACATTTTTTGACCACAGAATCTAGGGCAGTTAAAAGGTCTAATTCAGCGGGCACTTGAGGGATGAGCGAACAGACTCGCAGGCCTGACTTCCAGACCTGTCCTTGTTTCTGCAGGCTCTTCTGCCTGCCTTGAAAAGACTGGTTATGACTCTCGAGGGTGCTCTAATCTGGAACAATTCCCACAAAACAATCAGTGGCATATCATCATTTCTTTCATTTTCCCAAAGAGCAGGATGCACAGAAAATAATGCACATGTAGTAAAGAGTTGAGAGCCTAATGCACATAGGAAACGTGCTGCCCTCCAAATCAGCACATCAGGCCATCAGATACCAGTCTCGGGCAGCAGTCAGTCATCATTTTCTTACACGAGCCACACTCTTCTCTCAGGATTGATGCATCTTCTTCCCCTCTACATACAGAATTAGCTGAACAAAGTAAAAATAAAAGGACTCTGGGGCTGCAGATGGCTGACCAGCTGTTTCTGGGTGACTCCTCATGAATCAGTGCCTCATCTGAGCTTTAGTGCTTCCATGTTTTGGGGGCAAAATATTCTGCATTTTGGAAAAGTAGTTCATGGAAAATAATACAGCAAACTAACATTTATAGAAAACCACAGTAATCTTGTAACAAATGTCCTAAATTATGTACTCAAAAGCAGATCCAATTTTACCCAAGGTTCTCTGTCTGCCTTGCTTGTAGGACCCCTTTTTGTTGTTGTTTATAACTGCAGCTCCTCCCAACCCCCAACCCAAGTGCATCTTTTTAAATGATATACCACTTCATACAATCTACCACACAGAAGACAAAATTCAGCCTGGAGAAGAGGCAAGGGGGTGGGGGTGAAGTATTTAAAGGACTTCACTTTTCTGTCCCCTTTGGAGATTCATATTATATTTTTTCATTTACTTTGATGGTAATATTAATACTGCTTTTAAAAGCTTCCTGGTTCCCTTTAGTACAATATTCATTTCTCAGAGCTTAAGTGCAATGTTGGGGGTATTAACAAAATAGAAGTAAAATGGAACTTTACATTCCAACCTCTCCCACGGTCCTTCAAAGCGGAAGTTTCTGACAAGACAGGAGTTTCACTGAAGCCTTTTTCTGGTTGTCCTCTTCAATTTTTAGATGATTGTTTGATGTGAGTATCTATAAGAGGATTTATTTTAATACACAGGGGAGCAGAGATAGCTCCAATGCCTATTATCAGGAAAACGGCATTTTATGTGATGGGAGAGTAAGGAACCCTTCTGTGATCATTTTTATTCAATGAAAGCCATTCCTTTGGGTGGGAGAGTCAAATGCTAGTACCCACACATGCTGCATGCATACCAGCACGAGCGGGAGGAATGCAGATTTCTGTATCTGAGAGCAGCTGCTAAGTGAAATGGAACGTCCAACAGATGGCTGCATTGTCATTGTTGGGGGAGGAGGAGAGGGGAGCTATTTTGGTTTTTCTGTTGAGTATGTGCGTGTTTATGTGTGTCTGTTTAATAGGATGTGTTCTCCCCTACCTGAATCTCTCTGGTGTTATCAAGAGCTTTTATTCACACTGAATCTTAGAACTAGAATAGATCTTAGAGATCATCTGGTCAGCTCACACGTAATGGAGAAGGAGCGAGAAGATTAAGGACACATAGTTTGTTAGAGCCAAGACCAGAACTCTCTCATTAGGCCATACTGCATAGAAGTCATGCATTCTATTTACTTGAATATTGGTATTTAGTGCCAGTACCAAAGCGCAAGAAAAATAAACACTACAGCAGTTGCAGATTCATAGTCTGAAAGGTACGTGTGTATTGTTTTCTTCTGAAGTCTTATGGTGGAGTTGTCTTGTAATTCTCATGTTGGAAGAAAGAACAAAGATACTTTATAAGCAAAGTTATATCATGTTTTTATTATATATTTGGGACAATATGACCAAATTTAAACGACATGCTATAGAATATTAAGATTCTATAGCAGTTTCATATTCCAGAATACAAGGAGTTAAACTTCTAAGTCAAAGCTTTCAAAGGCCATGGTTAAGAAGCAAACAGAAAAGTGTCGAGGTCCCATTACGACCTGTCTGCAAAAGGTCTCCATCCCCATTCTGATGGGAGCTTTGGGTCAGTTGTACAGTCACATGGCTCACCCATTGGTTCGTGTTTTTTTTTTTTCCAGAAATAGAATCAATAGAGAACAGACAAACCCACAGTTGCCAGTTTGTACAGTCTTGTGGTTTCTGTCAGGGACTACAGACTCGAGCAGGTCTACCAGATAATGAAGGCAAACTATTTCAGTTCCTGTGGGTCCAGAGCGCCTCAGCAGAGTTCTGGTTTCAAACAAATGAATAACAAATTAAAAGGTACAGTAAAATAAGGGGGTGGTGAAAATATATTAACTAAAATCAATGGAGGAGAAACGTAGTTTAAAAGCCTGCATTCTCAGCAACAGTCTGTGATGTATTTTGTTAATCTCCTAAAATTTATGTTAAAAGCCTTTTAACAGAAAGTCAATATATTTGGGTGGTTGAGCAAGTATATCATCCTGTACCGGCGGTTGCATTAAATACGATGCAAAAGCTACTGTCTGTAGGGAATTAACAGGGGTCCATCCTACGGAAGTCCCACCTCAAGGAGACCTGACGCTTTTCCCAAAACAGCCTGTGGAGCCCAGCCAAGGATTATGCCCTCCTTCCTGCCTAGGTTCCCCACTGACATCAACAAGGGTCCTGGAAATGAAGTGGGATCAGAATACCAGAAGCACAGCCTAATAATAGAGCAAAAATGGAGAGCAGATGGAAAAATAAAGCTTCTCGATCAAGTGTGACCTAATGTTATAAATTTGTTCAGGGAGAGAAAACAACAACAGCAGCAAAACCAAAAGGACTGTGAGCAGACTTATCGGTGTTGAAATTCTGGAAGATGGCTGACTAGCAAAACACCTAGGTCCTTAGAAAACTTCCAGAAAAAGACTGAAAAATAAACAGGAAAACAAGCAAAATCAAACTTTGGATGAGTTTGAAATACTGCTACTAAATGTGCCTAGAGGTAAAAATGACACAAAACTAAAAGTAAAAAACTAGAAACAGGTTATTAGCAGCTTTTTTACACCCATGATTTGTACATAATTTTATCCACTGTATCTTCATCCCACCTGGAACAATCTGCTGTGCCCATGGGTAAGCAGGGCTAGGAACACACAGGTAGGAACTCTGAACATGGTGATGAAAATGAGTTGAAATGGTGGTCCCAAAAGAAAGTTTCTGCAAAGGAGCCTGTCATATCCATTGCTCCTGGAAATGCTCTCACAATTTCCCCCACATCCACACTGTGTGTGTGTGCGTGTAGTCAAAGCCACCAAAGCCTCCTTTTATCTCTTAACTGACTATGACATATTCTAATACTCCACTTAACTTTTCTGGGATGAGCAGCAAAGTGTTAAAATAAAACTTCTGAATTTTTATTAACTGTGTATACATCTTTTCAGAAGAGAGATTTTCAGATCTACTTAATTACTTGACTTGTATTTTTTTAATTTTTTTTTTATTTTTGCCTGCGTTGGGTCTTCGTTGCTGCGTGTGGGCTTTCTCTAGTCCTGCCTAGGTTCCCCACTGACATCAACAAGGGTCCTGGAAATGAAGTGGGATCAGAATACCAGAAGCACAGCCTAATAATAGAGCAAAAATGGAGAGCAGATGGAAAAATAAAGCTTCTCGATCAAGTGTGACCTAATGTTATAAATTTGTTCAGGGAGAGAAAACAACAACAGCAGCAAAACCAAAAGGACTGTGAGCAGACTTATCGGTGTTGAAATTCTGGAAGATGGCTGACTAGCAAAACACCTAGGTCCTTAGAAAACTTCCAGAAAAAGACTGAAAAATAAACAGGAAAACAAGCAAAATCAAACTTTGGATGAGTTTGAAATACTGCTACTAAATGTGCCTAGAGGTAAAAATGACACAAAACTAAAAGTAAAAAACTAGAAACAGGTTATTAGCAGCTTTTTTACACCCATGATTTGTACATAATTTTATCCACTGTATCTTCATCCCACCTGGAACAATCTGCTGTGCCCATGGGTAAGCAGGGCTAGGAACACACAGGTAGGAACTCTGAACATGGTGATGAAAATGAGTTGAAATGGTGGTCCCAAAAGAAAGTTTCTGCAAAGGAGCCTGTCATATCCATTGCTCCTGGAAATGCTCTCACAATTTCCCCCACATCCACACTGTGTGTGTGTGCGTGTAGTCAAAGCCACCAAAGCCTCCTTTTATCTCTTAACTGACTATGACATATTCTAATACTCCACTTAACTTTTCTGGGATGAGCAGCAAAGTGTTAAAATAAAACTTCTGAATTTTTATTAACTGTGTATACATCTTTTCAGAAGAGAGATTTTCAGATCTACTTAATTACTTGACTTGTATTTTTTTAATTTTTTTTTTATTTTTGCCTGCGTTGGGTCTTCGTTGCTGCGTGTGGGCTTTCTCTAGTTGTAGCCAGCAGGGGCTACTCTTCGTTGCGGTGCGCGGTCTTCTCATTGTGGTGGCTCCTCTCGTTGCGGAGCACGGGCTATGGGCGTGCAGGCTTCAGTAGTTGTGGCTCGTGGGCAGTTGTGGCTCACTGGCTCTAGAGCTCAGGCTCAGTAGTTGTGGTGCATGGGCTTAGTTGCTCCGTGGCATGTGAGATCTTCCCACATCAGGGATTGAACCTGTGTCCCCTGCATTAGCAGGCGGATTCTTAACCACTGCGCCACTAGGGGAGTACTGTATTTTGTTTTTTGATAGGGACAAAGATGACTCAAAGATATTGAGATTAAGATATAAAGAAAACTTTCCATTTCAATCTCTAAATACTTGTTCTATCTGGAAATCACCAAGATGTTCTATTTGATGAACACTGCATCTTCTTATAGGAATGGGTTTTTGGTTGGGAAATTTGATGAGGTAAAGTTTTAGAACAGAGCTACATTTTCTCTTTATTTTCAGTGTTCAACCACTGATGGTGTTAAGAAAAAAAAAAAAAAGCCTACTTAAATTTTTATTTCCTTTTTGGGTTCATCATTCCAATGGTTCTTGGGCTCTCTCTCTAGCACCCATAAAAAGAAATCATGTTTTTTCAGGTAGCTTTCTAGGTTCTGCCTCTTCAACCTCTTAATCTAGCCAATGTTTTTCTTTGCGTCTTGATTCTCTCCTCTGACTGATCCTTTGAATTTGATATTTCAGACCCTCCCTCACTCCCAGGGAACCTTCCTCACTTCATACTTCAACTTCAGTCTCTCTCTGCTCCTCACCCTGTGGCTGAGAAATGAGCTCAGTCCATCCCTTGCCAGGCTTCGAGATGCCCAGCCTGGCAGAGCCCCAGGCCTCCTGCCATCACTCGCCACCCCAGGAGAAGATACTAGACTCCCACCTCTGCTTGGAAGGTCCTCAGCCAAATAGATCACAAGGAGCTATTCTGAAGTAATGGACCCATGATACAGTATGAATGCATGGGATTAGAGACGTGAGAATTACAGAATTTTTGACCTAGAAGACACCTAGAGATCATTCATTTGACAGTAGAGGAAACTGGTACTCAAACCTGGTTGATAATTCAGAGTTCCTGTGAGAAGAGAGTGACATAATATATATAAAGTGTTTTATAAACTATATAGCACTATACTGGATGCATTAAAAAAAATCAGAGTTTGTCTTCTACGTAGTAGTTTGAGTTATTCCAGAGATGCTGCCATTACTCAAAATGTTTTAAATCTCTTTTTTAAAATTGTCATTTGAGGCAGTTAAGATTGTCACTGTACAGTCACATCTTGTTCTTATCAGTAAAGGTATTATCCAGGGCTCAGACATTCATCTCAGATTTGATCTTAAATGTGTTTGAAGGCAGAAACTATGTCTGTCTTGCTCCTTGCTCCTGGTATACTGCCTGCCACTTAGTAAGCACCTAATAATTACTTGTTCAATGATTTTTTTTTTAAAAAAGATCAAACCCACCCTCAGAGAACGGTGATCTGCTCTGATTGATAGGCAAAGGCTCTAAAGACACTTTCAGAAGAGAATTTTCCAAATAAAATTATTTTTGAGCTATAACGCTATTGTTGGAACAAGTTCAAGGTTTTTAATTAGAAGGGGACAAAATTTGTTGTATTTACACATCTGTGTTCTGGCTGACCTGTTGACATTGTTGAATTTATTTATACCTCACCTTTCAAAAAAAATGAGGCAGATTGAAACAACAACAATAAAAAGAAACCCATAATAACAATAATGTTAATAAAAAGCACATTACTATAATCATGTTTCAGATATGCACAGCAAAAAAACAGCCCACAGGGTGGGTTCCTTATGTGTGGTTAGCTGAGGAGTGACAGTAAGTAACAAGAAATAGAGAACAAATAAGACTCACCCAGTCTCAAGCACATGTCTGCATGCCATCTGGCCCTTGTTCCCCCTTGAGTAAAAGAGTAACTTACAGCTAGTAAGAATGCAGTCATAAGGAAACATTCTGGGGTAACTGGGGTGACAAAATTCCCAGAGTGACAATAAGTGCCAGAGAAGAAAGGCATGTGCAGGTGTCACAACAACCAGTCATCACTGTCGTTAGCACTAACAGGTAAAGTCAGTTTTGAGGATTCTGTGTGACACATGAACGTGAGAACAGTCCCTCTCCAGTGGACTGATACTTTAATTTGTTTGAAGAGGAAAGAATGAACAGAACACTGAGGGGAAGGCATATTAATCACAAGACAAAATTGTCCACCTTTTCCACATGTGAGTTACTCTCTGGAGAGTCAAAGAGTAGCGATTTTACAATTGTTATAAACACATAAGTTAGGCACACACACAAAAATCCAATTCATACGACAAAAAATGAATTTTCTCCCATATTTCAACTAGCTCCAGTCTAAATCACCCTGACCAGGTGAGGGTGAGATTACACATTTTATGAATCCTGGCTCAGGGCTTGAATTAATAATTGCTCAATGAACATATTTACTTGTTCTTTGCTCTCTAAAACATCAAATTAAGAAAATTCAAGTAGCTCTAGCTAAGAGCATAGCAAAATGGGGTACCTCATAAAAACGAAACCAGAGCGTGTTCAGAAGAAGTAGAGAATGTTGAATTTCTCACCAGGCCCCTGGCTTGCTCATTTTGGGGCCACTCTGGTTTTGAGGAGGACCAGAGCATGGGTGTCGTTCATGATGTGTGGCATTCACATGAACAAAAGTCACTTTTTTTTCTAGAAATAAGAGCCATTCCAGTGCCATAATTAAAAGAAAGAAGGGTTACTTGAATTCTAAAGTGGTTGAAAATTTGAGCTGTGTCTTTTAGCTAAGGAGATAATATCAAAGGCAGCTAGCTTCCTGACCTTTTATGTAATCTTTCATAGAGAATTTATGACAGCATCACTCCCTGAAATCCCATCCCAAGCCCTAACCCCAAGATTAGGTTCCAGTTCAATCTCCACAGGACATACAGAGTAAATTTCTAAACTACAAATCTGATTGTTTAACTACACAGGTTTAAATTCTTTCATATCATCCATGTTGCTTACAGATTAAAGTCCAACTTCTAACCTTAACATACGAAAACCTATAAGGAACTAGCTCTTTCTTATCTTTCCAACATCATGTTTCAAGCTCCTCCATGTATATCCTAAGCTCCAGCCATAATGAACTAATTAAGGTCTCCAGAATCCAGGATTCTACTGTGTTCACTTATACTTCTGTTCTCTCTGAAGAACATGCACTTTCTTCCACCTTATTCCCTGGAAAACAACTAGTCACTTTTCATGACATAGACTCGCATCATCTCTCTGAAGATTTTTTGGCCATCACTCTCACTTTCACCCCTGACCATGAAAACTCAAGTAATGCTTTATGTAGTTCTAAAAAGTACAGAATGTTTTGAACCATTTTGACTTTGAGGGCATTTAACCCCAGTGGTATGACGGTAACCTTGAGTTTCATTCCCAAAGGGACCAAGCACATGAGCATGTACTCAACTCACCTATATGTCTATGGCTGTTCTCTATCAACCCTGCAGGATAATGAGATGCTTGAATAAGATTTGGTTTTAATAACTGTATTAGTCGGCTTGGGTTGCCATAAGAAAATACCATAGACTGGATGGTTTAAACAACTGAGATTTATTTTCTCACAGTTCTGGAGACTGCGAAGTCCAAGAACAAGGTGCTAGTCAATTCAGTTTCTGGTGAGAGCTCTCTTCCTGGCTTATAGGCTGCTGCCTTCCGGCTTTGTCCTCACTTGGCCTTTCCTCAGTACATGCACACAGGAGAGAGAGAGAAAGACAGAGAAAGAGCTAGCTCTCTGCTGTCTCTTCTAAGGACACTAATCCTGTCAGATCAGGGTTCTACCTTTATGACCTCATTGAACCTTAATTACTTCCTTAGAGGCCCCATCTCCAAATAGAGCTATACTGCAGGAGGTGGGTAAAGCTTCAACATATGAATTGGGGGGAGGGGGACACATTTACTCCATAACAATCACCTTGTGTTCCCAATATCTAACATAAGTCCTTACAATGCCTGTAAACATTTGTGATATGATTAAATTCTGCACCACATAAAGGGAGAACGAGGAAAACTGGTTAACTCAATCAAAAGTACTCATTTAGTGTATACCATGTGCAAATCCCTGCCATAAAACATGTCAGGTTATTAAGAAATTCATACTCAAACAACCTAATTGGGAATTTAAACACAAACACATGCCAAATAGGTGGTCTAATAATAAGCAACCATAGGGTAGAGTAAAGAGCACTGGATTTGGAGTCAGAAAGCACGGATTCAATTCCAGCTCTGCTGTTCACCATCTATGTGACCTTAAAACAAGCTGCTCATCTTCTTAAGCTTCAACACCCTTGCCTACAACATGGTGACATAACACCTAGCTTTGGAAGCAACTGAAAGAGAGTAAGTAAACGTGCTTTGCAAATGCTAATATCACCTACGCAAAGAAAGAGAGGTGTGGCCAAATCCTCACAGAAGCCTCCTTTAACAAGATCCTCGATAACTTCCTTCCTCCCGAGTGGGAAGAAAAGCTTCTGTGCAGGGCACTGCCTTCCAATAAGGCAGGCCCTGCTGCATTAGCCACATTTGTGCACGGTTACTTATCATCACTCTCAAAACTCTGTGTTTTATGCCGGTGCCCCACCAGGAAAAGAAGAGCTCTTGCGTATTTCCTACATTTGCTTTCTTGCATGGAAGAGAACCATCAAACTTCAACTCTGAATCATAAAGAAGTTGTGGTAAAGGCAGAATGAGAAATTTTTCACAAGCAAATGCCACATGGGTTACTTCAAGGCCGCGTGAACTCTTGCCAAAACACTCAAGCACTAAAAATGTTAAAGCAAAGGGTGAAATGGCCAAGAGTGGTTTAAACATGGAGGCCACCATACAGTGAAAGTTCTTATTAAAGATCCAAGATCATGGGCTATCAGCAGAGAGAGAATTTTCTGTCAAAGATGAAACATTCACTCTGTGGTCAGCACCAGTAGAGGAAATTGATCTTGACCAATTGCTAATTATTGCTTCACCTTCCAATCAGCAACTATCAGATCACATTCCTAAATCTTAAATAAGTGTGTGATATTTGAAGAGTTTGTGGCAGCAAATGGAGTCCAGGTGGAGCCGCATAGGAAAAACAAGAAAAATGGCTCCTCACCAGAAACAAGAGAGGAGCATGGGAGGACAGATTCAGACACCCCAGGCTCCCAAACCCCCTGTTGAGAAGTAAAGTGTGTGTGTGTGTGTGTGTGTGTGTGTGTGTGCGCACGCACATACGTGTGCATATGCACACATTATTTAAACAGCCTCACTTCCTACTGACACTGGTGATGGTCTTCATTTCATTACATGTTGAAGAAAAGAATTAAGAGGTGGAAAGAAAAGAATTTTGAGAGAGATTGCTCTGATTCCTTCAAAGCTAGTCTCCAGATCTGACTTCATATTTATTATCGACTATATATCAAAATGCAACAAAACACTACTGCTAAAGAAATAGATGCTGAAAACTTAAATTGAAAATGTAACTGAAGCATCATGAACCGACAAATACAGCTTTTAATACCGTACTTATTTTCTTTCTGCTCCTTACAAATGTAAAGGTGCCATGCATATAAAAATATACTTGCTTGATTTGCTGGCAGATTACTAAAGCGAAAGCATGAGGGGGCACTCCCAGCTGCGGGTAATGTAAGTCACTTGTCCAGTCACTGCAAAGTCAGGACAGGCTTTACAAATCTCTTAAACATCTGCCTCCAAGCTCTTCACACAGGAGTTCACACAGGCAGAGACATATTTTTTTTTCTTCTTAATCACGTACCTTTTAAGATTCATAATTTGGGATGAGCAAAAGGCTCGGCAGGAGGTGGGGATGAATTAAAAACCATAAAATTGATGCTATCACTCTGATTGACATACCAGTAGTGCAGCATACATTTCCTGTTTGTCAGGAATGAAAGGTGTTCACATTCTGTAATAATACCTAATAATGTTTTGGAAAGACAAACTGCTGTCTGACTACATTTTAGCAAGATGGATTTTTTTTTTCCTTTCTGTCAGCACTGAAATCAGAAGCTAGAGTATATATTACAACCCTCTATAAAGGATGACCTAGATATTTAATAGCTACAGCTATTCCAGTCCACTACCTGGACCTCCCCAGGTCTCTGATGCTATATTCTAGCATGCCCAAAATCACCATTACACCTTAACACTAATTCAAGAGAGTGTCCAGGGAGCTAGCTGTCCAGGACTGCCATAATAAACTTAAGGGAACTAGTGTCCTTTGCTACCGATAGCTGTCTCATCACAAAATTGGCCAACCCTCTACTTAGAGGTTCGTCTAATCTGACAATTAACATTTTGTGCAGGTCAGTAAAGAGAATCTTATACGTAGGGATCAGGAGGCATGAATTCCTCTTGCTGCCATGTCACCAACTAGGTCACCATGAGCCAGCCATTTAACCTGTCCACATCTCAATGTTGTCACATTTAAAACACAGACAGATGCTGCCACTTGCCTTGGCTACCTTACCTGATGGGATTGTTGAAAACATAAAAACAAAATGATAGTTTTGTAACTGGCACATATCCTCTGTCATGTAGATCCTAAATATGATTTTACACTAGTTAAACAAAGGATTTGGGAAATGCTGAAAGTCATATATTTCTGGGGTGGTAATTTATCAAAAGGACAAGAAAGAATCAGTGAGGTAGTAGATCTAATATGATAGGACAATATCAGGAAAAAAAATCAAATACCACTACAGCCATTCAATAATTATCCCTATGGTGAAGTGTGAGCCAAAGATGCGGTCCTCAACTTACTGCCCTGCTTTTGACATTTATGTTCCTACTGAGTCTTGATTGTAAGCCCCGACTACCTAGGGTTGCAAAATGTTAAAAGTATTATTTTGGAGAAAGGGGAATATAGGGAAAAGATAAAATAAAACTGAAAATTTCAGGAGGAAGACAAAACAGGAATGTTTGTGCTAAATATTTTAATGACACATTTTTGGTTTTTAATCTCTGATACTCTGTTATTTCTACAGATTTCAAGAAAATAAAAATGTAACATCAGTGCTCCAATTATTGTCTAATAATACCAAGTTCCAAGTGTCGGGCACTAGAGTCTGAACAATCCTTTGTCTTCAGAATTGTAAACACGGATTTGGATGCTTGGGGAAGCCCATAGACAATTGACCCAAATGAAAAAGGGGGGGATGTTTTGTAGATCCCGCTCTTGGTAATAAAACTGTTGTAAGGGAATCAAAAGTGCTTTTGAATACAATTTATTGCTGTTGTTTCTGCTCAATCAAATAAAGGCTCTAAGCAAAAACAGGTTTCAAGCCTTCTGCTTATAATTGCACTTCATGTGACTTGACAATGCTGATTTCTGTGTAACTTTTAAAATCCATGTTTGGTAAAAAGAAAAAGCTTTTCTACTCGTTCTTCAAAGTTACTTCTAATAAAATCAGCTCCTTAGTGCACATGCTTGCAGACAGTGCAAATGAAGTTGTAGAAAAGCTCAACGAGGTCACTCCACTACACCCAACTGGTCCTTACTAAGCCTGCAGGGGTTATGATGCAACTCTTTCAGGATTTGAGTGCATTTAAGTCATTGCCTAAATTAATTTTATATTCACTAAAAATGAATTTAAAAACAGAATGCATGGATTGTGTCCTCATAACCTTCAAATGGCAGCATACAAACCACTGTCTGTTTCTTGAGGTGGACTGACAAGAACTGGAAGGAAAGCATTAGTAAAAGGAATTTTGAGAGCTATCAGCTGACATCTACCTAGATTCCCAAAGAAAAATATAATCCGGAAGAAATAGGAGGTTCACCTTTTGGTACTAGTCAATGATAACTTGAAGGTTAGGTTAAACAATATCCTTCCCTCTACTTGCTAGGTTCCCCAAATGTGGCTATAAATGTTAAGTATTCAGGCCAGAGATATTTATCAGAAGGATATGATTGACATGGCCATGTACCTTGTGGTGAGTCTCACAGGAAAATATAGGTACAAATATGCATAAGTCATATTTATATACTTTCTATAAAATTAGACTGGCATTAATTAAATGGCAGAAAAGGCAATGAGAGCATTGTTTGGAGGGTAGCTTGTTCCAAGTTCTGATTATAACTTGCTTTCCAAAGAAGGAGCCGCCCACAGCTTAGAAGACAGATGAGAAGATCATCATTGCAGATTTGCTGTGAACAACTCTGCTCAGCTCTGTCCCTGCCAGACTCGGGGCCACACATACCCTTCCAAAATGGCTAGAGAAGATTCACAGAGAGAGCACCTGCTCCTTGCTCTGGCTTTGGAGCAGGGGTAGAGGGAGATTTTGTCTCTGCGTAATTTGAAACCTGCCTGCAGATCTGAGAACTGCCCTCACCAGCAACGCTGTTGTCATCATCATCACAGCTAAATTTACTGAACACTTACTATACTCCAGGCACAAGAATGCTTTGCATTATCTCATCTCATCTTCTCAATAACCCCATAATATAGTGAATACTATACCCAAATTTCATGCAAGGAGAAACTGAGGCCAAAACTTTCCCACTGTTACACAGATGGTGAGTGCCAGAGTTAAGACCTGAATTCAGACAAACACACTGTTCTAGAATCTCTTCTTTTTGTAACCACTAGAGTAGCTTAATCAGCTGTGAACAACCCCTGGACTATACTTTTAAAAATGTCACTCTACTTACAAATCTCATCCTATTTATTCATTAATTTTATATGTATTTGTTTAGCCCCTGAAGAGTGCCAGGAACTGTTTCTCGCACTGAGAATTCAGCAGTGAACAAGACAAATTCTCTACCCATGTAGGGCTTACATTCTATATTCCACACACATAGGCTCATTTATTCCTTAAAATAACTGTATAAGCCTGAGGCCATTAGTGTCACCCATTTGTTAGATAAGGGAGCCAGACCTCAGAGAAGTGAAGTAAGTTACCTAAGGCCACAAAACTAAATGGGAAAACTGGGGTTTACCCCTGGCCTTCAGACATCCTATGTTCTTTTATGCTCCTGTTAATCCAACTGCTATGGTTCCAAGATGGCTTTCAGTAGCTGGGCAGAAAGTTAGTACAGCCAGGACAGGAAATAAGACCAAGTTGACCCTCTTCCTCCTAATTTCTGCCTCTCTTCCAAATTTCTTGGTCCTTAATTCTTCAGGTATCCACTGTTATCCACAGTCTCCCAATTCTGTACCTTCCACTCTCTCCAAGCCTGTTCTGCCCCCTTCTCCATGGCCTTATGTATCCCGTACACTTCTGTCCTTCACTCCACCCACATCCTAACCTCAGGGTTAATCTTAGCTCCCACTCTTCCCTTTAGAGAGTAGGCTTGAGGTGCTGTGGAAAATGATCAAAAAGGGAATCCCTTGCATCCTTATATCTGGAAAGACCTGTTCCCAGTAAGTCACGAACTTTATTTTCTCAGAATTCCTTGAGAGAGTTTTCCTACAGAAACATTTTCCCATGTGGCAGTTATATTCTGCAGTATTTACTGCAGGTACATATGGGTTAAATATGTTCCTAAGGGCTGGGTAGCAAAGTTTAACACTGGGTAATATGCTTTGAATTCCAATCAACCAAACTACAAGTAACCTCTGGCAAAGACTGCCTCAGTAACACATTCCTGTCTTCACTATTACTCATAATAAAGAATGGAAAGGAGTAAAAAATAAATTCAAAAAATATATTATTTCTTAGCATTAGAGAGATAGGGCAAAACAGCAGTAAACACAATGTAGAAAAAGAAATAATTTAAACTATAGGTGGCAGTAGTAGAGGTTGGGGAGACAAAAGACAAATGTTTCTGATTCAAGAGATTTTCAGGTCTACAGAGAAACCCTTTATACAAATGACATTCAAGAATCTCCTCAATCTGACCCTAATTTTTTTTTATTAGTTGTAAGCCTCATGAGAGTAAAGAATGAATCTGATTTTGCTCAACACTGTATCAGCTGCACAGGGCTGAGACATAGTAGGCACTTAATAAATGATTACTGAACAACAGAATGTCATCCTAGATTTATCTCTAGCACCACCCCCACTCCGTTTCCCACCAGCAGAGCCCTCTGTTGACCAGAATTCCCTAAAACAAGCCTGGGTGTTCGTACTGCGCTTTTCCTTCAGAAGTAGCCTTTGCCTGTATTGCCTTTTCCTCCCTTCCAGACCTAAAGAAATAAGATTCTTTAAGGCTAAGATCAAAAACTGAATCTGCTATGATTCCCTGAAGCTGTGGTCCAGGCATGAATGCAGACTGGTAGCTGTACCCGCAGCACCTCGGGGTGGCAAGTGGGTGCCTCTCCCTTCCCCGGGTTGGCAGTGCCCCAGTATGGGTTGGATTGGGAGGCGGCTTCTGGCTCACCTCAGATCCAGGTACTGTGTCCCAGCACAGAAGCTGTGATCCCTTGGGGATCACCCACTGGCTGGCGGGAAGTCGAGATTAACTTCCCTACCTCATTGCTTCCTTGTTAACATTTTGCACTGGGACTCTGAAAACTATGTAGCCAGTCCTGGACCCAAGGGGGAAACCATTGTGTTTTCCTTCAAGAACACATTGCAACTCCCCTCTAGTTGTGAAGAATCCTCTAAGAGCAGGGGGGCCTACAATAGTCATCTTAAACTCTGGCTTTGCACAAAGGTTTGTTGAACTGACTTGAGAGAGGAAAAATAGCACTTAATTTTACACAAAAATGGAAATAATCCCAAATCCAAATAGACTTGGACAGATCAGAAAACTGACTAAATAACACCGATTCCTTTTGTCTGAGATGATCATTCATCTTATTCAAGAGGAGAATTTTACAAATTTACTATGCTGCTCCTAAATGGTTTTCTGCTAGATTAATAGAAAACTTTTAGAATCTGGACTTGAAAACTCATTCTGGAATATGGTTTTCTGCAAAGGATTGGGTAATGTTTGCATATAATGATGATTAAACTATTCATTCATAATCATCATTTTCCAACTACTTACTGTGTGCAAAGTATAATAGCAAGTACTGCTAAAAGCTGATACCTCAATTTAGGCCTTAACTTGGCCCTGCCCAAGACCACCATAGACAGTTGCCCACCTAAAGGGGCATATGGGAACTGAAATCCAGCTTTCTCTCTGTCTGCAAACCACACACCCTGGCATGGGGTGGACTGTGTCTAACCAGAGGAAGTGGTATCTTCTTCTTAATTCTCATAAAGTACCTTCATGGCCCTGCCCCTCCTTCCACATACACCTCTAAAGCTGCGCTTGGCCCATCTCTGATTTCTTTGCCTTTTCCAGAGTCATCATTGTTCAGATGAACATACTTTCAGTTGCAAGAAGATGCCAAAGTAGAGGGAAAAGGGGACACCACGTGATTTCCAAAGGGATGGCCCCCTCTGACTGAGGGGGTACAAAAACAGTCTACCACCAGCAGATACCCTGTCTAAATTTCTTTTTATAGCACAATGCAGCTGTATTCAACACAAAACAGGTGAGAACTGAATGTGAATTACAGAGAAGAATTTTAGTCATGATACATGATTTAAACAAGAAAAGAAATTGGAATGCTTTTGCATATTTTATTGGCAACAGTTTTACCAAATGTGTGGTCTATTTGGAAAGGTGCTACCCT
This sequence comes from Physeter macrocephalus, assembly GCF_002837175.3. Classification (NCBI taxonomy): domain Eukaryota; kingdom Metazoa; phylum Chordata; class Mammalia; order Artiodactyla; family Physeteridae; genus Physeter; species Physeter macrocephalus. The sequence goes on along the minus strand of NC_041221.1, from coordinate 88,847,694 downwards.
TTTGAAATTAACTCTCAAATTCTCGTGAAAGTTCAGACTCTTCCCACCCTCCTTAGGCAACCAACAGTAATTATTTTTATTGCTACAAGCCATGCATGTTGGTTTTTGAGAACATGCCATTAGTCATGATTAAATTGTGTAGGCTGAAAAATTTCTAATACCTGCAAGAAAAACAAAATCCAACATAGCTATAAAAATGTTTACCAATCTGTAAAAAACATGTGGATATTCTATAAAACCAGCAATTGGAAAATGATAAAATTTATATTTTTATCCTTATGAGAATCTTCATAGGTTTACCTAGAAGGGAGGAATAAAGTCAATTCCTATACTATTTCAAATAGATATCGCCTTTGACAAGTATGCAAATCAAGCTGGAATTGTATATTTGAGCTTTTTAATTTTGACAACTCTGAGACATCAGTTGGTAAAGCAGATATTGTGCTGCTCCCGTTTCCTCTCCAATCTGTTCTCAAATGGAATCATACTGATGTTTCCAAAGCAGAGAGAGCTCCAAGAAGGTGAGCTTTTGACCACTCCTGCTACGGACTGAATTACATCTCTCCCAAATTCATATGTTGAAGCCCTCACCCACAATGTGACTTACTAGAGATAGGGACTCTAAGAAGGTAATTAAGGTTAAATGAAGTCATAAGGGTGAAGCCATGATCCAACAGAACTGGTACCTTTATAAGAAGAGAAAGAGACATCGGAGCTCCTTCTCTGCCATGTAAGAATACATTGAGAAGGCAGTCGTCTACAAGCCAGGATGAGAGCTCTCACCAGAACCCATCCATGCTGGCTACCTGATTTTGGACTTCCAGTTTCCAAAACTGTGAGAAAATTAATTTCCGTTGTTTAAGCCACCCAGTCTATGGTATTTTGTTATGGAAGCCCAAGCTGATTAATACAGCCCCTTAAGTAACTTAACTAAAAATATTAATTATTATTAATTTTGAGGGCAAAGAGGTAAAAAGAAAAAAAGAATGTTCTATAAGTTTTTTTTTTAATTTTGTGATTTTTATAAGAAAATTGTGAGTGAAAGCATCTTTCAGTTCTCCTTGATTTTTAATAAGCATTCTAAGAACACTGGTGTTCTTCTTATGTAAACGTAGCTTCAAAAGAAATACCCTTGCTTCTGCCAGTAGGATTGTTGCTCCAAAATTCCTATTATTAGGAAGCCCCAGAGGCACCACTGTTCAAGTCCCAACACAAATGCAACTGATTCTCTTACACTTTTCACATTCCCTGCTCTATCCTCCCTCTCCTGCACTATCACAGTACTTAATTTTAAAATGTTTTTGTCATTTATCATGCTCCACCTTGTAATTTCCGTGACTTGTTCTCACACCTGTCTCCTCAACTGGAAGACACAGATCCTGAAAGCAGGGTCCATGCTATCCATTTGAATTTCCCCAGTGTTTACAATGATGTTTTGCCTCTAGTGAGAATATGTTTGGTAAATGTATGAAAGAACAAACAAATTATTCAGTGAAGGGATAAATGAATAAAGAAATGGATTAACAACTTATTAATGAATAAATAAATGAATTAAGTAACTTATCATTTTGTCTCATCTATTTTCCATGACATTTAGGAGAATTATTTTTCTACCTTGATGCCTCCCCTTGATGAATGAAAGAAAAGAAATAATAAAAAGGGAAAATGAAGTAACCCTTAGTTGCAGTGCCTCCTATTTGTTATACATACTGCCCTTGTTAACTTCTTTAATTTTTACTACCTTGTGAGTTAAGTTTCACTACCCTCATTTTTCTAACAAGAAAACTGAGGCTCTGTGAGGTTAAGTAATGCATCCATAACCACACAGCTACCAAAAAAGTAAAGCTAAAATTTAAAAGCAACATTAAATCCAGGCTCAATCTCATATATTATATGTCTTTCTTCCTCAATGGCCTTCCCTTGACTTTTTGCTTCAGCTTTAAGAGAGATAGTTAAAGATATCTTCCAAGGCCATTTGACATGGCCATTTACCACACTCAATTTGGAGGGCAGGGTGGAGTGTTCACTATTTCCCGGTGTTTTTCACTCCCCTGCTACTATGAGACAATATCAATCTCAGGGCTTCCTCTGTAGGGATTACCTTTAGCTATCTTACCTACAGTACCAACTGTACCAAATCTTTGATACCAGTGAGGCTCTGGTATCTCAGAGGGCTCCAGGGGTGCAAAGAAATCAGATTCCTTCCAGTCTGTTCTCATACCTATTGCTACTCCCCAAAGTATAAAATTTGGGGGGAGAACATAACTTGAGATTCAGGCAAATTTGAGACATATTCCAGTTCTGTCATTTATTAGCTATGTATATCTAAATAACATGCCTCAGTTTCCACATTAAACAGTGTGCATGACCTCAGACATATCTGAACATATGGCAATGGCTAAGAAGACAGGCCCACTAAGGATTAATTTGCATTAGGGATGGAAATACCTCTTGGTCAATGTGGCAGAAACTGCCTAAAAGCTCACCAATCACAATTCTTCCTCCTGGGCACTCATTAAAAATACATTTCCCCACATCCTTTGCATTTAGATTGGTGCTATGTCATGGAAGTAATGTTCATCACTTCCAGTCATGGACATAAAAATGCATCATATGATCTTCCTCACTCTGTGTTGGTCAGCTGGCTAAATACAGATAATACAGCAATGGGCTCTGAAAAGAGGCCCTAGAAGGTGAATCCCACTACCGGATGGAAGAATTGGGATTCCACAGTCGTGGGATGGGAAGCTGCCTGCCACACAAACTGTGATATGAGCCAGAAGAAAAACCTTTATTGGGTAAAGTCCCTAAGATTCTAGGGTTGTTTGTTATAGCACCTGGCACTAATTACTCTGATTAATACAGTTTCTCAGAAGTCAGAGAACCCAAGTCTAGGGCAAAAATAATGGGTCATTATTCCGTGACTGATGGGCATTGCTCAGAGTATTCTTTGGACCGCTTCCCTCCCTTCCCCATCCCCACTCTCCCACACCAGCTGGTACTAAAGCCACAACTATCAGAGGGAGGCTACCGTGAAGACCTTTCTCATTAGAGTCTCCACAGGACACTGACAATACCAAGCAATATTGCTTTGTGGTCTGCATAACGGAAGGGAAGGTGGGGAGTACTTCTCCACTTTGACAAGAAAATGGTTGGATAGCAGAACAGAGGAGCAGTAACATGTGAGCAGCAGAGAATGTCACACTAGTTACTAGGATACAAGCAGCTCAGTCAGAAGTGAGAGGAGACCAGAGCAAATTGAAACCTCAAGAGAAGTTCAGCTCCCCAGACACCCCTATAGTTAGGCTATAGTTTGGTAAGGCAAAATTAAGCTAAAAGAGCTCAGGTTTTTGTACCCATGTTCTTCCCTTCCTTATTTTCCCTTTATGCTCAATTTCCCTCATTAAAAACATACCAACTTTCCAACTAATGCCTTTGAGTGGCACAATGATTTTACACTTCCCTGTGAAGGAGAATATTGGAATTACACATTGAGTGAGGGACACGCTGAGAGTTGCTGTCCATCCTCCAGTGAACTGTATGATAATCCTGTTAACCTTCCTATCAGGAGATCATCAAACAATTTTGAAAGCTGTTTCCTCTTACATGAGAACTGCATGCAAAATCTGATCTAGTATTTTTAACATAAGCTGTTCTGCTGCACAGACTTGAGTAACAGCCCCTCACACGTTTTAGATGGTCTTTTCTTACTCTTCCCTTGGCTACTAAGTGCCTTTGTAGCCTTCCTGTCAGCGTAGGCATTATCCTATCTTTTTCTTTTCTTTTTCCTTGATTTCAATATCTAACACATTTTTCTTCCAACAGTATAGCTCCCTTCTCTAGCTCCTTTTAATGTCTTGTTTATCTCTTGTGCCAATCCATGTTTCATTCATTTCAACACATCACCTTCCTATGCATCAGTCTTCTAAATGTGTTGTACTTGGTATTTTGTTCTTATTTCTGCTTAGCTATTTTCATGAAACTATCCATTTCCGTGAAATCTAATTTATTTCTGCATTTCATTCAAAACCTCTCTTTTTATCTCCAAAGACATTTTAACCATCCAGTTTTCTTCCTTTTCCTTTTTTTAAAAAATTAAGTATGCTAACAGTCACATGATGTCAGAACTTGTGCATATGTTTCGAGAACAAACAAGTTTTCCTTTTTTATCTTCTCGATCATGTAGTCCTTTCATTCAGCTTGAAAATTTGATTTCCTTTTGGACCCTTAGAACCACTAATTTTCTACCTCCAGAACAGAGAACTTACATTTTTAACCACATTTGAGAAACTGGGTAAAGTTGAAATGTGCTTCTGGTGGCTTCAATAACACAGAATGGATTCCTTGTCTCTGGGGAAGACGCCATAATAAGACCCTATCATTGAATTAGCAATTCAAACCTCAAGAAAGTCCGTTTTCAGGAGAGTCAGGTTAGGGACTTGATGTTTTTAAGAAATGTCTTTGCAAAATGGGGGCTTGGTTATCGTTGGATGAAGGATACTGATTTAATCCCCAGGGGTGACTGAACCCAGTATCTGGGGTTCTTCTAAACATTTAAAGACATTTCCAAATGTTTCTGATGCAGCACAACCCAAAAAGGATTTTGGCAAGTGTGTTTTCCCTTCATTTTAAAACCCATGAGTATTTCAAGGGAAATGCAATCCATATGTCTTTGATTCATTTACACTTAAATCATCTAAATGCCATTGTGTAAGAGCTATTTGATGTACAAGAAGCCTGTGAGCCTGTTTTATAAGCCTTTTTAAGCCTTATTTCTTTGAATCAGAAAGTCATGTTTTGCCGGCCCTAAACAGAACTTGAACTGGGAAAGGCTCAAGTTCACTTCTAAACTGAAAACCCGCAAAGTTTTGCGTGGCTTCTGTACTTAGCAATATGTTTCCCCTTGCCTAAAGCTCACAAACACCCAGCATTTCTCTTCTCTGTCTCACATGTAGTGAGAACAGGGTAAATCAATTTTTGAATCACATTTTACTTGTAAAATTCACATTTTGAACCTCAGTTATCTCCCAGGCACTGCCAGAAGTTAAAATAGCAACACTTGAAAATTAGGCTTTTGCTCTAAAAGGGCAAAACAGTCTATAAAGTACATAAATTACTGCTTCTGTACATTTATTTGTTTGACAGGTTTAAGATATAAGTGTGGCTTACATATGGATTTTCAGGATGCCAGATTGGATGCTCCACGAGCTACAGTCACAAATGTAACCTCTTTTTTTAAGACTTATGTTTGGGAGAATAGAATTGGAACAATCTCGCTGTTCTGCACAAATCTAATTGCTGTGTCAAAACAGCAATGGAATATGATGAACATTTGCATTTTTCTCATTTACTGGCCTTTTCTATGGCTTTAATCATACTTGCATTAGTGGTCAAAAAGAAAGTATGATGGACTATTTGCTCCCTTATTCCCTGACACTTTAAACATTTCTAATGAATTACAAACTAATACATTTGGGGGTAAAATGTGAACCTCAGATCAAGCGTTTGGAGATACCCAAGTGATAAACACTGATTGCTATGGACATGGAAACATGTCTTGAGAATGGATAACTCTTTCTCAAGCAAAAGCACTAATTATCTTCAAATGTGTGATTTCTTTGTTTTTATTTAGATACATCTTAGAGGTTGCATTTTAGTGAGAAGGAAGAAATAATGATGCTGTGATTGTCTGAAGAGAAGCAATATTTTAAATTTGCATTCAAAGCTTAGGGGGTGGAGATGAAGTTAAAAAGAAAGAAAGAAATCCAGGTGAACCTAATTATTCCTTATGTGCTCTCTCTAGTTCACATATGTGATAGACTTTCATGTTTGTGTAATCAACAGGATTATGAAATTTAAGTTTGGAAAAAAGGATTTGGGCACTAAATCTAGCAAACAGTTAATTATGCTGAGATAATTAGATAGCATAAAGTGCTGGATTTAGTTCTTTTTCACAGTTAGTTTTCATTAACTACCAAGTCTTCATGATTCTCTGCAGGCAGAAATTATTAGTATTCTATTCTTAGGAAGAATGGTGTATGACTGACAAAGAATTAAACTTTCAAGAAGGGTGAAAGAAGCCTTTGTGTTGACCTATCCACATATTTTCTTTAAAAAATGATATTTTTTCTATTAAAAATTTGATACAACGTTTTAAAATCTAAATTCAAGAAATACGTTACTTTAGGAAATTTCAGCAATCATAACATGACTACATATCAATTTAAAATGCAAAGCAAAAAACCTGAGTTTATATGATTTTGCTACTATTTCACCAAGTTGAACCAGAGGATACTGATTAGGATTGTGCAACAGGTTAATAGCTCTGATACTTAATAAAACAACCGTAGTGTTATACTGTAGAATTCCATGCCAGGATTTATAAGATTTAACTTGGGTTCAGGTAGACACTTAAAAACTTAAAGAAACAAAGTTCGTAGTACTTCCTGCCCCTGACCCGGGTGCTCTCCATACTCTCCATACACATCCCCTCCTGCTTTAGTTCTTCCTATTTTGAATGGATTGGGAAATATCTTTATAATGCTCCCTCGACGCACTATTTACCCGCCACAAACACACATTCACACATTAACATAAACACAATATACACACACATTACACACACTTCAACCTATATTTCTCAGTAAGCACAATTTTATAGATTTTATTCCTAAGTGAAATTTTGAGTTCCGAATATACCCAACCATACATGTTGAAAGTTTGGGGGAAACTCCTTTCAAAGAGAACCATAAGAATTTAAAAAACGTTTTGTAGAAAGGATCAAACTGGTTCTTATTTTATCTAAATCCATTTACTCATCCCTCACTTAAGCAGCCAAACAATAGGTTATATAATGAGTAAGATTCAATGGTATGAAATGGGGCAGATAATCCTGGGCAGTGTTTTGAGATTCAAAGAATAATTATTATAAAATCCTAAAGTCAAACTTTAATGATCATTCTTCTTTTAAATGTTTGGTTATGAAAAAAATTTAAAACTTTAATTTTCTGATATTTACCTTTATCCCAAAAGACTTTGATGTTCAAAATGGGCATTCAATACTATGGTAGACAGAATAATGCCCCCATAAAGATGTTCACATCCTAATCCCTGGAACCTAAGAATATGTTAATATACATGGCAAAAGGGGTTTTGCAGATGTTATTAAGGATCTTGAGAAGGGGAGAGTATTCAAAGTATGCAGGTGAGCCCAATATAAACAGAAGCATTCTTATAGGAGGGAGGCAAGAGGGTCAAAGCCAGCAGTGGGGAGGAAATGTGAGAGTGAAAGCAGGGGTTGGAGTGATGCACTTGAAGAGGCCATGAAGCAAAGATGCAGATGGTTTCAAGAAACTGGAAAAGGCAAAAAAGTCGATTTGCCCCTAGAGCTTCCAGAAGGAATATGGCTCTGCCAACACCTTAATGTTAGCCTGTAAGACCCATTTTCAATTTCTGACCTCCAGAACTATAAGGGAATAAATCAGTTTTTTAAGCCACTAAGTTTTTGGTAATTTGTTACAGCAATAATAGGAAACTAATACAAACACTAAGTTCTATTTTGAATGCACTTTCATAATCACTGTATTAGTACTTAAAATCCACTTAGTAATTGAAACCTTTCCTTTGCACCTTGATTTAAGTAAATAAAATAAACATTCATTTATTTTGCAAAAGGATACCTCATCGGATTCCCAAAGCTATAGTTTTCCCCAATACATATAAAAATCTACATAAATTGATTGTTCATAAAATATGATATATTGCAATATATAAATTTTCATGAAAGTTTTTAGGAGCATGTCAATTTGATTGAAGAATATAGTGTTTATTATAGTCTTTCCTCCATAATTATCTTTTATTTCTCTAAAGAGCAGAAGTTAAGCCACCCTTATTTATCAGTTAGTGTTATGTTTTCCTTGGTTAAATTAATTTAGTACTCATATTTTATAATACCTAGTACCAGAAAGAAGCCCCTGTAGATTTCTATCCATCTCTTGCCTCTAAAGGTCTAGCATCAGAACAACTGGGCTCAGGGTCAGTCAATTACATTCATGTCACTCATCCCTATAATTGACTATGATCACTCAGGCTCTGTTCTGTCCTCTCTGCTGTAGGAAGTTCAAGGATTTGCAGCTTGATCAAGAAAGAGGCAGGGCCATGAGAGATAGTAACACACAAGCTTTAATGCGTGGTGCTTGGGCAGAGCTGTATGAGGGGGAAGTAGCCCAGTAAGAGACCTTCCAGAGTCAGTGACACAAGTCTACCATCCAGAGGGGAACAGGACAAGAGACATCCCAGGGGAGAAGGGGAAACCAGAGAGGGGGCTTGCATATCAAGGTGATGTCACTCAGCAGCAAAGTGAGGAGTCTCTGGGTCAAAGAGCTCCAAAGGCAGCAGCAGTGTGGGGTCCTTTATAGCCACAGGGTTTGTCTTATCTATGGTTAGCAGACTTCAGGCGCAGATTCACAGGCTGTGTAAAGTAGGCAGGTTCTAAATGGCTAAAAGTATGCTTATTATGCTTATTTGGGCTATATTTAAAGCAACTGGATGTGTAAGAATGTGAGTTTGGTGCCAGCAGGCTCTGGGCTAATGGTCCTAACCTGCTATAAAGAACTAAACAACATGAGAGCCACAGGCACCATCTTTGGCTGTTCATATGACATCTGTTCTGTTCTTTCTTCCACTTTTTGAGTTATTTTCTTTTCTGAACTTATCTCAGGAGATAAATCCTACACCTTCTACCTGTTTACAGAACACAAAATGTTCCCTCCACCTCCTTGCTCCAATTCAAATTTGGCTTTTCCCCAAAGGCAGTACTTTTCTTGCAGCACTCTCATGCTCTCACACCTCAGTATCATGAACTGTCCCCATCCCCCTCCTCATCCATCCCCCTCCTCATTTTGACCCTTATGTACAAGATCAGGTTTCTCCCAAGAGACCTTTTTGTGCCTACACTTTAGTCCAAAAAAAACAAAAAAATCCTCCTAAAGATCAGTTTACTTGTTCCTTGTATATATCATCTGTTGGCCTCCATATTATAGCCCCCTTATTCAATGAGGTTGTCTCCTGGATCACACCTTTTTTCTGCCTGAATGCTTGTTATTGATATTATCCTGAACAATTTCAATGCCCATATGGAAGAACTCTCCAATACCTTCTCACATCCATCAACAATCCCTTCAATTCCAGAGGGCTTGACCTCCCTCTCCTCTTCTCCCCTAGTTCCTTTTCAATTCTCCTCCTGGATCTTCTCAGAAACTAAAACTTCTCCCCACTTTAGAAATCAGAAATTCTGATTTCTGCTCTTTGACCATCCCTTGCCTTTCTGCCTCCTTTCTGGAACCACTTTCTTTATACCTACTCTTCCACATTGTAGAATGCTCAGAACCCCTCCTGATTTCACGTTATTCCTTAGTTGCCTCATTTCCTTCTCTTCATAGATTCACAAACACCCTCAACTCCTCTGCAACTATATCCTTTCGTCATATATCTTAACCCTGGATCATTCATACAAATTGTCCACCCTGTTTGGTTGAAAAAATATATATAACTCTGTAGACTGGGGCTACTAAATGTTTATACCCTTCAACTTCACCTTGCCTCTCTCCATTGCTCATAAAGGTTTTACTTGCCTTTTCTTAGCTCCCATTCCCATTTTCCCCAGTAGTAATTCAAAACATGTCACTCCACTCAAAACCCCTAACCGACTCCTGTTTTTATTCTCGACAGTAAATGCAAATCCTTTCTTCAGACAGAAAATTGGGGTTTCCAATTTAACCAACTCAACTTCGAAACTTGCTTTCCCTTTTGTCCTATCTATCTCCATTTGTGGTCTTCAGCCATTCATCCATCCCAGTCAGAAAACTAAGTGACATTCTCAATTTCTTCTCCTCCCTTGCCCACTCCAATCAGGCTATCACCAGATATTTTCTCTTTTTTTTTTCTGCTAAATGTCTTCTTTTTTTTTCACCTAAATGTCTATTTTCTTTTCTAATTTCTTTCACGTTACTTTCAAAGTAATCCCATGTTACTTTCAAATCTAATTATCTCTATCTTAAGCTTTAGAAATGTCTTCTAATAGTTCTCCTGCCTTCAATATCATTTGCCTCAAGTTCATCCTCCATACTTAAGCAAAAGTGATGTTTCCAAAAAATAAATCTGACCCTGTCACTTCACTTCTTGAAATCCTTCAGAGGTTACCCATAGCATGGCACCAAGAATTGGGTTCCTGCACATCTGCTAGCCTCTTTTCACATGACATTTTTTACAATTTAATCTCCAGTAATACTAATATACTCATAGATTTCTATGTTCAACCGATCACTTGGCACATTTGGGTGAGCACAATTTCCTTTATTCTTGCTTTTCTTGGTGAGCTCCCATTCATTCTTCAGACTTTTTTCAATTGTTTTCTCTGTAAAACTGTCTTTGGTCTCTGAGGTTTTTCTTCAAAAATAATGAATTATTCTCTCCACAGTATTATTAAAGTGCTAGATTATACTGGAGAAATCAAGAAGGCTTTCCAAAGGATAAAACATCTAAGCAGTTATCTAAAACATGGGTGGACACTGGCCAGGTATATAGTTGGGGAAACAGTGATTTCCAGGTCAGATACTGGAGGGCGGCTGTGTGTGTCATTCTTCTTTCTGGACTATATGATCCCACCAAGACAGGGATCTGTACCTAACCCTATATTGTATTTTATCATAATACCAGATACAGAACAAGTGCCCAATACGTTTTTGGTATAGGAAGGAGGAAGGAAGGAAGGAAGAAAGGGAGGCAGGACAAAAGGATAGGATTTTAGTACTTTAACTTTCCTCTTGTCAGTTCTCTTTCATGGACATCCTTAAAATATTTCACTCACAAAAGATCTCGGGCTATCTATCTCACTGCTACCGAAGGGCAATGGTCAAACATACCATTTATCAAAAAAGAAGAGTGAAAAGAGTTATAATAGCACTGCCAGCATTTTCAGAGTGAGAAGAGTGAGAATAAGGCAGATTCATAATTAATTTACTCTATATTTATACCATAGTAGCTAGGAGCTGCTAACTATATGTATATATACATAAGCTATATAAATATACATATATTACATATATATATATATATCCAACCTTACAGATAATATAAGGAATATCTCACCCATAAATTGATTATAAAAGAAGCCAGCCCCTACCCCAAAAACATATCTCCAAGTGATTAAAATACACTCCTATGGGTATTAATTGAAAAAAAATCATGTGTCCATGGGTGAATAAAATATGCATCCTGACCTCTAGTATCTAAATGCACAACAACAGAGAACAATGATTATTTCAAAATAAAGAGCTATGGAAAATTTGAGCAGAGGGAGACTATATCTGTCTAAAAAGATTAGGAAACAGTTCATTGAAGAGATGATAGCTGCACTGGGGATTAAGGATAAGCAGCATCTGAACAAGGGAAGAGAAGAACGAAACATTTTAAATTTCATGACCAATGATCCACAGGGGGGGAAATGATGGAGATGGCCATTGAGGACTGTGGTGATCATTAGTACTGTTCACCAATATCTGGCTTTCTAGTCCTTGTGTGACATGGTAGGTTTACATTTCTTAGCTTCTCCTATGGTTAGTTAGAGCCAAATGACCAATTCTGGCCAGTGGGTTGTGAACTGAAGTGACATCTGTCACATTGGTACCATAACATTTAATTGCTAACGTGAGATCCCCGAAAGCTCTTTCCACTCTTTCCTGTGATGTGGAGACCGGCAACATTTAAAATGATGACTACTCCCTTAGGCTGGTCTCTGAGTGACTGCAATGAACAGAGAACATCCTTGCTGACTGGAAATGACTATGTAATATGTGTGAGAAATAAACCTTTGTTATCTTAAGACACTGAGATTTTTGGAGTAGTTTATTACCATACTTTAACCTAGACCATTCAGGCAGGTACAGAAACAATGAGATGTCCCATTTGATAGGCATATGTGGCATATTAAATGAAGAAGTGATAAATAAGTTTGGAGGGCAAACAAGTCAATTTGCAGAGAAGCATGAATTCCAACTTGAAGATTTGGGACTTTATTTTATAGGCGATATAGAGCTGTTAAAAGCTTTCAAACAGGGAAATATTATGAAGAGAACTGTGCTTTAGGAAAATTAATCAGGCAGGATAGAGGATGCCTAGGAAGCGGAAAGACACTTAGAAGCAGGGAAACAAGTTATGCTATTGTGAAAAGCCTAGAAGTCATGGGGTTTAAACTAGGGCAGTGGCAGTGGGAACCAATTTGGCAGAATGAATGGAACAGTAATTTGCAGGTCCTGGCAACTGATGAAGCCCAAGGGACTTATAAGTCATTCCAAGATTTTGAGCCTGGATGATTGTTAAGATGATGCCACTGCTACTTAAATAGCAAGCAGAGAAAGGGGAACAAATTTGAGAGAAAAAAGTGCAAATTTAGGTCAAGCATGACACCCAGCTGGCAAAGTCCAGCAGAAAACTGGAAACAAACTGAATATAGATTTGAGAGTCATTTGGGAAGTGAAGCCACAGGACAAATGAGATTGTTAAGGGAGAGAGAACAAGGAAAACTAAGGACAGAACTTTGTGGAACACTACATTTAGACAACAAAAAAAGGGGAAAAAACAGAGAGAGCAAGAAAGGTATACTTTCACAAAGTCAAGAGATGAGGGAATTTCAAGGAAAATGGGGCAGGCAACTAACAGCACCAAAAGTCAGGGCAGATTTAAAATGAAGATTTTTTTTTTACTCTATTAGATTTGGTGACTTTTAAGAGAAGTTTCAGGTGATAACTACAGTTAGCAGGTGATAACCAGAGGAGGTAACCAATATTCAAAAGACTGAAGTAAACAGTGGAAAACAAATTGAGATTGTGGTTTCTTCAAACAGCAGAAAAATATTTAGCAGTTAAAATGAATGAACTAAAGGATTACATAAGAAAACGTGATATATCTAAAAAAAATCGAGTAAAAATGCAAATTGCAAAATTACATATACTGTATGATTACACTTATTAAACTTACCAATAATAATGTCATTTAAGTTTATGAGTACATATGCGTTATTTATACAAATAAATATAAACACATGAAATTACGGACAGTATTGATACTTACATCTGGGAAAGAACAGAGAGAGGATGGGGAAGATTTAGCAGTATCTGTGTATTGTTTCTTAAAAAAAATCAGAAGCAAAATAAAAAAGAGATGAAGAAAGAAAATGTAACCTGTTCTTTAAATATGTTAAATGGTGAAAGAAAAGCAGAAAGTAGATAGTAGCTTGAGAGAAAACATATGGAAATGTATATATTTGTCTCCTCAAGATGCCAGGAGACTAGAGAATATTTGTATGATGGAATAACATATTTTTGTCAGTAAAGACAGACATTGAAACAATATGAAGAAGAAAGCAAGATATCAGAATCGAGGAAAGGAATGAATGAAAGATGTTATGTGTAAGGGTTAGGCTTAGAGAGGTGAGCAATGCTTTCTATATGACCTCGTTTGCCCTTATTTTCTTCTAAATATTTTATACTCCAGCCAATATGGGCTCCTCACTGCACCTCTAAGCCTACTTTTCTCACCTCTTTGCCTTCTCATGCCCATCTTTTGATATTCTACTCCAAGGTCAACTAGGTCAACTATTCCATTAATCCTAATTATCTTGTCATATTCCGCACTTTTATAACTATATATTTCTTCTGGCTCGTGCCATAGTTGATTATTGTTGTTTATTTTTTCTAACTCTGTACATGTCTTACCTCCATGAATTTGTCAGAGTTCTTATGTACAAACAACAAGAAGCACTTTACCTAACTTGGGTGGAAAATGAATTTGTTGAAGAATATCAGATGGCTCATAGGATCAATAGGAAATTTGAGAGCCCATCTCAAAAAGGGGCCATGGACCTAGGGAAGCTAGCCAAATGCAATCATGTCCAAGGTTGAAAGATGAAAGCAATCTGGGTACAAGTCTGCAAGTGGCACCACGGCCCCTGGATTCTCAACTCCACTGTATCTTTTTGAGTAGTTTTTCAACTCTTCAATTTTTACACCACTTCCTCAATATTCTAGTCTCAGGACCAGAGCACTGACCACATCCTTGATCTCCAGTAGCCTAGAAGTGGGAGGGAAGAGGACTTCTTCATCTCTACTAATTGAAGGCAAAATGCAAATTCCTGCCAGGATTCATATAGTGGGGGATTTTTTTCCAAAATAAACCATTAATTGATTAATTAATTGGCTATTTAGAATTTAGGCAGTAAGAAATACAACAAATATACACTAAAGCCTCATATTTGATTGGGTCTTTTTCATTTTTGGATTTCCTAACATACTGTAAGTGCTGAATATAAATTTACAGAGTGAATGAAGAAACTAATGTAGAGCATATATTTAGCTTATGTCAAATTCCAAAGAAAAAATTTATTCTATGACCTTAAGGAAATTATGACCTCCTTAGCTTCAGTTTCTTAAATGAAGAAGAGAAGATAATAATTCCCACCTTGAAGAGTTTTTGTAAGGACCAGAAATAACTTAAGTTACTTACTTAATATGGTGCCTGGCACATAGCGAGCACTCAATAAAACAGTAGTTACTATTTTCACTTTCCCCATTAAAGATGAAGAAGAAAAAGTTAATGATATTATCTTTCCTGTATGCTAGACCATGAACCAGAGAGGTATTTCCTTGCAATATTGAGGTTAATTGCAAGGAGAAGGGAGCCAGACTTTCCGGATTCAAATCATAGCTATGCCATAAATCAACAAACTAGGGGGTGACTTTGGGCAACTAACTTAACTCTGCTGCACCTCCATTTAATCATCTATAAAATGGAGATGATGAAGCTGATGTTGAAGATAATTATGATATGATAATGTTGATGATGATGGTGGTGAATATGATTATGTTAATAGAATCTCCCTCATGGTTATTGTGAACACTTAGTTAATAAACATAAACTACTTCTAACAGTGTTGGCACATACTAATGAATTTACATGTATTTTAGACCGTATGTTAGCTATTTTTATTAGTACCAGGGTTTTTTTTAATTGCAGAGTTTTTCCTCCCTTGGTGGGCCCAGTCCTTCTCATGAAAAGCCACAAATTTGCCACTTGACTGCCCTTATGATAGTTAAGGATAGACTCCGTGATCATGCAATAGCTCAAATTAATTACACTTGCCCAGATAAGGGAGTACTCCAAAGCTTGTCCACATTAGCACAGTGATCAAACCAAAGAATATTTATATTCTCTAGTTCATTCAACAATGAATTAAACTATTAAGTACTTACTATATGTGCCAGACACTGTTCAAGACTTTTGGGACACAGCAATGAACAAAAGCAGCGATGTCTTTGTTCTCATGGAGCTTCCACTTCTCATACACTGTTAAATCAACAAATTATATGCTGAATTTTGACTTAAACATTTCAGACTGTGCTCCTAATAAACACATGACTTAGATATAAAATAAATACAATAAAAATTCCCATAGTTTTGGAACTGACTACATTTCCTTAAGCTACATTACCTTTAAGCTCTTTCTGATGCTAAGATGCAATGATCCCACTAAGCCCACTAACAGAGAGCCGTGATGTGCCTCCTCAGTGATTATGAACTAAGATTTTTTTAGTAGTTCTTTGCTACATGGCACTCTGTTAACTGTTTTACATATATTTGTCTAATTCTCATAATAAGCCTACAAGCTAATTTCTATTTTGACCCCTATTTTATACATGAGGAAACAGAGGCAAATGTCATCTTGGGAATAAGCAGCAGAGCCTGATGATGAACAGGAGTTGCTCCCAACCACCATACAACTTGAGCACCCACAGCAGGATTTAAAGAATGGCCACAAAGCTCCATGTGCTTTTGCTCATCCATGATATTCCCCACTCCCATCTATGAATTTCATGGTTATGCTGGATTTAAGTTAGACTTCTAGCATTCTGTGACTCTTGGTTAGATAAAACATTCCCTTGGCCCTTACATGATCCTCAACTGAATTTATGAGAGGCCCAAAGACTCTTGTTTTATTAAGTTCATGTTCTTGCCATAAACCAGAACTATTAGCTCCCATCCCCACCCCACAGCTACCACTGCATATATACAGCCTCACCAGTATAATCACTCTAAAAGACAAACCCCCAAAAGGAAGCTATAGTTATAAGTGATACCCACCTTCCCTAAAAGACCATCTGGACCAATTTTACCATGGCTTACATACCTATCTACCTCAGTCATCAACAAAAACTCAATTCCCCAGAATCATTCATCAACGGCCTAACTCTCTTTTCCATATATCTTTGAATCTAACCCAATCCTCATCCCACCCAACTCCATACTCTTTTAATGTGCCCTCCAAAAGTCATGGCCTGCCATCAGCAAAACCTCCTACATTCTGAACGTGAATTACTAAGCATTCCATTTATCATATCTCTTTAACCAAAAGCTGGGTTTCCCATGAGGGCTCTACCTCCCCTGATTCCCTCTCAAGTGATGGATGTCTGCTTCCCACATGCCACAAAACAGAGCCTGAAAGTGAAGAAGATACTCCCTTTGCTCTTGCTACTTACAGAAAATTTCCACTCTCTTTCCCTCAAAAACTCCCAACTCTTTTCAGCTCAGGCCATCAAACATGTAACATCATCTTGAAGTTGTCTACCAAAGTTCTGTTTATTCTTCCTATTTCATTGATTCATTTATATAAAAGTGTGACTGGAAAAGATTTGAGAGAAAAATGGAAGAGATTAATTGAAAACAGTAGATATAAACAACTGTTATAAGGAATTTTGTTCAAAGAGAGAGTAGAGAAATGAGGAGGTACCTCGAAAGGGCTAAGAAGTTAAGAGATTTCCTTTGTTGTTACATTGTTTTATTTTGATTTTCATGATGGGAAAAATAATAGCATGTTTATATCCCGGTAAGAATTTTTCTGTAGAAAAGGGAGGCAGAAGATGGAGGGGAAACTTTCTAGAGCCATATCCTTGAGTAGATGAAAGAGGAGGAATATACTGATGTGCTAGACATAAGTGATAGAACTGGCATTAGAAGCTGGCTCACTGTCTTCCTCTACTCTTAGCATCAATCTTAGTTATTTTAAACATCCATATAGATGGTCCATTTGAAATCCTGGCCCTCCTGTCCTTTAGGCAATTATCTTGTTTATCTTTTCTTCTCTCTACCTCAGCCACCATTCCTCATAGTCCTATCCTACAAATTGTACATTATAATTACTTCTTTGCTACAAAGCTCCTCCTCTCTCTATTGTACTCTCTTAGCAAAACTCCAAACCTGGTTAAATCCATTACACAAATGGATTTTGTTTAAAAAAATTACAAACATAAAGTCATAGTGAATGGCTTCACATAAATATACAACCACAAATATCAAGTGGACCCTCAGCAAGCTGGGCATTCTGATTACATATTTCCCTAGTTAATTCATTTTCCCATTCTCTCAGACTATTTCATGCCTTTTCCTTAACTTTCAATTCCTCTTCCATCTACTCACTCTTAGCTGATGATTCTATCTCTAACATTAATGAGCTTTAATATTAATGAACTTTAATTTTAAGAAACTACCAACTTTCCTGCAAATATTTCAATATACATTTGACCTATCTCCTGATAAAATGAATGAAATGTCCCTGCTTCCCGCTAAGTCTAACTTCTCCATACTGTGCCTAGGTCTCATTCCCATTTACCTCCTTCCCTGCTACACTATCTATCCCTCTCTACTGGACCATTTCCATTTTCATACAATCATGTTGTAATCTCTCCCTCTCTCTCTCTCTCTCTCTCTCTATATATATATATATATACATAAAACATATTATAATTTATATATTAGTATATATACTATATATTTTACATATATTTGTATATAATACAAATATGTATTTTATATATGTATATATTATTTATATATAAATATATGCATATTATATATATTATATAATATATTAAATACTTATTAAATAAATTATTTATTAAAGCCCAATCAATACCTCTTTTATTAAGGTCACCAACAAGGTCTGCGTTGCCAAGACAATAATCGATGAGTGATCTTTATCTTTCATCACTTCTTTACAGAACTCAACACAGGTGATCACGTCTCACTTCTTGGAACACTTTTTTCAGTTGATTTTCTTGATATTACTAAACCACTGACAGTCTATTCTCTTTCTGGTTTGTACTCTAAATGTTAGCATATCCCAAGACTTTAACCATCTCTTTTACTCTATTTATAATACCTCCTTAATTTTCTCATCTAATCTCATGACTCTCAAATTTATATCTTCAGTCTCAACCTCTTTTTAGAAATCCATATTTTTTCATCAACTGCCTACTCAATATTGCCATTGGAAATCTCTTAGTTTCTTAAGAGTAACATGACTAAAGTAGAACTCCTATTTCATCTCCCTGATTTGTTCGTACTATGTTTCTCAGTTCAGTAAATGACAACATCATTAGTCCAGTTTCATGAAACAAAAACCTATATGTCATCCTTGAAAATTTGCTTTTCTAACTTTTCTTGTCCAGTTCTTCCTTCAAAGTATAGTCTGAACCTAATCATATCTTGCCACCTTACGGCTACCACTGGTTTCTAAGTCACCTCCATCTCCCTTTTAAACTACTGAAATAGCCTCATAACTTATCTCATAGCTTCCACTCTTTTCTCTACACAGTAGCCAGAAGGAACTTATAAAACCTCCGTCATATTACATTTTATTACTAACCATCTAAACTCTTCTCTCAGCAATCCAACATACTCAAAACCAAATTAGAACTCCCAATTCTTGGCTTCATCATCCAGTTCTTGCTATTTTTCCAGTCTCCTTTCCTGTTATGTTCCTTCTTGCACACAACAATTTATCTACAGTGTCCTTCTTACACTTCCTTGAATACATCAAGGCTTATTCCTACCTCAGCACATTAACGCTTACTCTTCTCTTTGTCTGGAACAAAACTTTGATCTTCTAATAACTTGTTCCATCATATTGTTCCGTCTGTATTCAAAGATAATGAACTTTCCCTGACCAACCTATCTTTGATATCTCCCCTTTAATTTATAATTTATAATTCCTTTACACTACTCTATTTTTCTTAATTTACAACTACTAGAAACTACATTAAATAATTTGTTAATTTGGGTTTTTTTCCCTGTCTCTATCACTAGTATACTAGACCCACCAAGGCAAGAACTTAGTGCCTAAAACAACTTCTAGCGCTTGTAGGCATTCAATAATGATTACATTAAATCAGTGAGTAGATGCATGACTTCAATTTTTTTTTTTTTTTTTTTTTTTTTTTTTGCGGTACGCGGGCCTCTCACTGTTGTGGCCTCTCCCATTGGGGAGCACAGGCTCTGGACGCACAGGCTCAGCGGCCATGGCTCACGGGCCCAGCCGCTCCGCGGCATGTGGGATCTTCCCGGACCGGGGCACGAACCCGTGTCCCCTGCATCGGCAGGCGGACTCTCAACCACTGCGCCACCAGGGAAGCCCTTCAATTAAAAAAAAATTTTTTTTATCTGGACATTTCAGATTCACGGTTTTATTCCCCCCATTCGAGTTAAGCTATATCTTCATTTTTTTAAATTTTATATGGCAGATGTGGACACAGTTTTAAAGTATTTTGTATATAACTCCAATGATTTCTGATTTAAGAACTTAAAGGTTATAAACAAACAGAAGATCAAAAGCAGCCAGTATGTAAGTTGAAGCATCTAAGTAAATGTTTTCGTTTTAACACAGTCCTTGCAAAGCACAAAATTAGCCTGGCTATTGATTTTTACAGAATACCATTTAGAATCGTTGCTAAGGGTTAAATATAATTTACATGAATTCAGCAAGAGAGAACAAACTTGAATCATCTGATGTCACCAGTCAACAGACTTTCAAGAATATCTATTATTATATGCTAAGAATTCGTGCTAGGCAGTTGTATTTTGTGTGGAATATAGAAACAGTGAAATAAAGTTCCTTACAAGAAAAGTTTATAATTTAGTTGCTGCTACAAAACACATGTACACGAACAATCTTTAGAAACATGTCCAAGCCACATACAAATGAGAACACACTTGAACTAGCAATGTATGTTAGGATAGGAGAGGGATAAAACCAGCAAATTATTTTACAGGGGGCCAATTTAATCATAGAGATGGATAGTTTTTCAAGGTGTCAAATGAACACAGCAGAGAAGTGAATGAAGCATGAATAGTGTGATTTTTCCAGAAAAGAGAATGGTAAAGTCATGTGGAAATGAATAATCTGATCATGTAACTTAAGAAGAATTCAGAAATTGTGCTGGTTAGATGGGGAATAGGAATCTTGGCAAGGCCTTGATACAGGAAAAAGAGTTCAGATTTAAGCCAGTTTTTACTCAATTTTCAAGATCAACAAGAAGATCCCAAAGTCTGATGTAGTAAATCAAGTCTGAATATCTACGGAGATTCTCTATGGTTGTAAGGATTCCCAGTGGGTAGAGATCTAGTTTCCATAATGGTAAACTAAATAACTTAGACCCTCCCATTGATGGCAACTAGAATAGCTGGATTAAAAAAATTTTTTTTTAATTTGAAAAGAAAAATATGCTTGAAGGAATAGAAATCTAACTCAGTAGTGGAAAATTCCAGGGCCAGGATCCCAGAGAGGGCAGAGGCATGGAGATGAGCTCAGCATTAAGGGTTGGTTGATCCCTGAAGACAGCTGCTGCTCCTGGAGAGGGCCACTGAGAGACGGAGGGACACTTTTCCTCTCTCACATACACTAAGATGTGTAAAGTGCACTAATCCTAAAATCAATGATTTGTACAAATATATACACCTATGTAACAACCACTCAGATTAAGACACAGTATTTCCTCACCCCATAAACTTTCTCTCATACCTCTTCTTCCTCGTGTAACTGCTATTGTGTCTTCTATCACAATCACTCTGTTTTGCTTGTTCTTGAACTTCATACAAATGAAATCTTTTTTTTTTCAATTTTATTTATTTATTTATTTATTTATACAGCAGGTTCTTATTAGTTATCTATTTTATACTCATCAGTGTACACATGTCAATCCCAATCTCCCAATTCATCACACCACCACCACCATCACCACCCCCCCGCCGCTTCCCCACCTTGGTGTCCATACGTTTGTTCTCTACATCTGGGTCTCTATTTCTGCCTTGCAAACCGGTTCACCTGTACCATTTTTCTAGATTCCGCATGTATACCTCAAATGAAATCTTTACAGAGGTAATCATATCAAAATGAGGTCATTAGGGTGGCTCCTAATCTAATCTCAGTAGTGTCTTCATCCAATTTTTTTTACTTTGTTTCAGCAGCCCTAGGAAACTAATATAATATATAACAAAGACTTGAAGGCATTGGAAAGCATCCGAAGCAGGGAAAAATTTAGGGGGTTCCTATCCATAAAAGAAGAGAGGCACATCAGATAAGGTCCACAATTATCTGACTCTCTGCCTGAAAGCAATTTTCAGTTTGATGCCACAGTATAGGTAATAGAGCTCAAGCAGGAAACAGGATTCTTAGCAAATTAATGAAACACACAAGAGCTGAAATTTAGGAGTGAAAGAGTGACTATAAATTGAGGGAAAATCCAGAGAAGAGGGAACTGAACAGGAGGGAGCCCTCACCCAAGTGCACACAAATAGCTATCAAGCACTAGCTGACTCCAAGATAGCACATATGCTCCAGAAAAAGCAACATCTGGGAAGCTAAAGAATTGAGCAAAGATTTCAATAGGTGCCTAATGCTTGTGAGATAAATTTTGGAATACAAATCTCACCAATTTAAAGCAGCTTGGTAAACAATTGAGGTTTTCACTAAAATATCACAAGAGCCACCCCCTAATACTAGAGACTATACTAAATTAGATCTGTCCTTGCAAAGTCTGAAATCAACCTCTACAGGTCACTGTAATCCATTGCTACTCTAGGTGCTCCCCTCTACCCCACCCCAAATCACATTTCTTTATAGGAAAATAACTTCTAAAGCTTCTAAAATTTGTCATTCACAATGTCTAGAATGCAATCAAAATTTGTGAGACATGTTAATAATATGATTAATTGACTGAAAATCACTGAAACAACAAAGAGAAAATTAGACCCACAGATGGTTCACAAACTTAAAGCAGTGAAAAAGACTTTAACATAACTCTAATTAATTTGTTAAAGAAAATATAGGGAAATAGCTATAATGGAAGAAAATATGGAAATTTTCAATAGAGAATTGAGATCTATTTTTTAAAATTCAATGGACATTCTAGAAATGAAAAATATACTTAAATGAATAACTCATTTAATGAATATAACAGTAGGTTGTACACAGCAGTAGACAGAAACTGAGAACTGAAAACCAGGTCAATAGAAAATCCAAACTGAAACACACAGATTGAAAAAAAAAGAACAAAAATAACAGAACAATGGGGCATATGGGACATGATCAAATATTCTATCATGTATATAATCACAGTCACAAGAGTAAACAGAATATAAAGCACAAGAACTATTTGAAGAGATAATGGCCA
The DNA here is from genome assembly GCF_002837175.3 of Physeter macrocephalus. Classification (NCBI taxonomy): domain Eukaryota; kingdom Metazoa; phylum Chordata; class Mammalia; order Artiodactyla; family Physeteridae; genus Physeter; species Physeter macrocephalus. Next base: position 88,825,138 of record NC_041221.1, on the reverse strand, counting down.
GGAATTTCCCAAAACTGATTAAAGACTGATTTAGGAAGCTTGATGAACCTCAAACAGGGGTTACTAGGGAAAAGAGTTCTCTGCCAGCCTTGCTGATTGAGTCATTTAAAAATTACATGGGGCTTCTTCCCTGGTGGCGCAGTGGTTGTGAGTCCGCCTGCCGATGCAGGGGACACGGGTTCGTGCCCCAGTCTGGGAAGATCCCACGTGCCGCGGAGCGGCTGGGCCCGTGAGCCATGGCCGCTGAGCCGGCGCGTCCGGAGCCTGTGCTCCGCAGTGGGAGAGGCCACGGCAGTAAGAGGCCCGCGTATCGCAAAAAAAAAAAAAAAAAAAAAAAAAAATTACATGTTAAGTGCTTACTCTGAGCCAAGCACCAAGGATATATCACTGAATGGGTAGTGTCTCTACCCTCAAAGACCTTGCAGGCTAACAAGTAAGACAGACAAACATTAAATACTCCCATATTCAGTTACTGATTTACTGTATGAAGTGAAGAAGAATGAGGAAACAGATAACTTCAATCTGAAATGAGGAACTGAAGACTATTATAGCAGTTCTGGAATGAGTTATACAAATACAGAGAAAGGGACAGATATGAGAAGCACTAAGATGTATGTGAAAACAATCTGTTCAGATAAATGGAAATGGACAGTTAAACAATGGTTAATAAATATTCATGATAGGGCTACACAACCATTTCTTTCCACCTTCTGCCTTCTAAAATATTATATTTCATAGCAGACATTTTTCTTAAAAATTTTGGCAACTGACTCAAATCCATAATCCTCTTGCCTAAATCAACCACTTTCAACCTTGTAGAAATATAATGCTTTATACCCTGAAAGTTTTTAACACATCCTTGAATGATGAATATTAATAGAATCAAAACTAATATTTTTACTATAATTTGTAAAGTACATAATAAAATATTACTAAAACAACATAATTTTGTTGGATAATAACTATAAATATTTTATCTATCACATTAATGACAAGCCAACTACTTATCTACCAAGCTACTGAGTTATACAGACTCAAATTCTTTGACCTAGGAGAGAAGAGGAGGAAAAGGAGGGGTGAATGAGTCACCTTTCATGCCAAGAATGAATTATACTGCTCTCCCCCTAACAAAGGCACCAAGTTTGAGTTATTTTTTCAATTACCATCTCCCAGATATTTCTATCACCTTTTAAAATAAACTTTTCCCATCTCTTCCAGCAATAGGAAATCTGCATTGAAATCTCAGGAAATAAAGAATAGCTTAAGAAAACAAAATCACCAATAATTCCATATCCAAAGACAATTGCTGCTAGCCTTTGTGTATTTTCTACTACTCTTTAATGAATATACTACTCTTTAATGAATATATTAATCACACTAACTCATTAGACAATGATTGGCCTACTTCTTTTCTGCTCTACATGAATTTTACATTTAAAAAAGCATTTTCCAATACTGTAAATCTCATTTTAATGAATTACCTTGTGTTATGTAGACACACCATAATTTATTTACCAATTTTCTAGTTTTGTTCCCAATTTTTCACTATTGCATTATTTGGAACTGGAGTTCAGTAAAATTATCCACTTGGGATCCATAAATTTAATAGTTTGTGTTATCCTTTCTACTACCCCTGAAAATAAATTGAGTTGTTTCTGCCTTGAGCTTTGTGTTTAAACAATCTACTTTTTAAAAGCTGATTTTCATTTCAAAAGTCTTTATAATTTCTTCTTTTTAATACAAAAGTTAACATATAGACACACTGTTTTGCAATTTTTTTTCCACTTAACAACATATACCTGTTGGAATATTTCCATTTCAGCATATCAGTACATAGAAAGTCCCTTCTCCCTTTTTCTTCACAAATGCAGTTTACTGCATTGTATCCTGCAATAAGGAGCCTAATAAAACTTCATATTAATGTGCAGAAATACCTCTCTAGGAAAGATTTCCATAAATATGATTGCTCAGTAAAAGTATAACTACATTTGCAACTTGTATTCATATCTTCTTGTATTTGTGTTAAAACACACACACACACCTGGGAATATACACAAAAAAATATGAATGCAAGTGATGATTAACTCATCTGGAGAGAGGGCATGGGGCTAAGTAATGGGAAAAAGCATGGGATTAAAATTTTGCATGTTTCATATTTTATAATTTATATTTTTATTGTGCTCCTTGTATGTCAACTATTCAAAAAGCAAATTTTAAATGCCTGCCTGCCAATATCACCCAATAGCCTCAACTCTTTATTCTAGCAGGATAGAGATTTAAGGACTGTTACAACACCCAAACTGGTACACTGTGCACTAATTCACTGGGTTTTGTAACATGCAGACATGTAAAAAGGCATCACCAATTCAGACAGGATGTGGAAATGGTTAGACTGAACTAGAGAAGGGTCTGGAACACGAATTCCAAACCTTAGCCCACAAACAGCCAACTAGATATTCACAAGTCCCCACGTGTTACAACCTAATTCTAAAAAGACATCACCACTGAGAGCATTTTTCTACAGTACCTATCCCAGTGAGAGTGCTCAACAATCTGAGAACTGGTCCCAAGTACAGGATATAACCGGTTTAAAACAGCTCTTCATTTTACAGTTTTGGACACTCTAGGCAGAGCATCAAGTATTTCCCATAGTGAAGTCAGTGATCTTTCGAGGAAGAACGTCCCCTACACAGTGATCCCTCTCTATTAATCTTAGGGTTTTTGTGGCCTAAATTAAAAACATGAGGGAGTGTGGAGATAATTTTGCATGCCCTAGGATGAAGCTTTTCTCTCCATCTCCCTACTACCCTTTTGCCCAGCTCAGACATAGAAAGAATTAGAGGAAACACATGAGAAAACCATCATTTAACTCTGCAGTATCACAATCTAATGACTTCTAAATCTGCTTCTTTTTTCTTTCCCTTCTTTTTCCTATTTTGAACCATTTGGCCACATATTAGACCCAGCAGGGGTAGAAGAAAGCTGCACATTGACTTAAGAAAAGTACCTGGGCGGGGGGGGGGCAGACCAACTCATTACAGTGATATAAAATATGTAAAAAAAAAAAAATTGCTATTAGAATTGAAAAGTAAATTTGCCCAAATTCAGTACATGTATATTTAAACAGATAAATAACTGCTGTCAAAGACAAGGGTCCCTGAATGATGGCTTAGAAAGGCTCCCAGGATTCTGAGAAGGAAAGATTTCGGTATGTTATTCCAAAGCACTTTCTCACCAAAAGAGCACTCACAGGAGGAGCCTAAAAGGCGAAGCCAATGTCCTGCTGCTACACAACTTTTAGAAACATGGAGACTCTACACTGAAAAAAGGGGGTTCATGCTACTTTAGGAAAAGTAGACAGCAATTTGGCAGCTCAATAAAGTCGATCTCAAGAAGCTGAGCAGTTCTGTGTCATGAAATGTTCTTTTCCCTGCTGTATATCAAGGTAATTAGCACCAGTGCTGCAACAGAATTGGTCAAATGTAGCCCCACCCTCATGTTTTCTCATACACCCTTAGTGGCATGCAGGTAAGTGTGTTTAACAACTGCATCTCTGGTGGAAAAAATGTGTGTATACCTACATACACAAGTTTGTTTGTTTTTTGCGGTACGCGGGCCTCTCACTGTTGTGGCCTCTCCCGCCGCGGAGCACAGGCTCCGGACGCACAGGCTCAGCGACCATGGCTCACGGGCCCAGCCGCTCCGCGGCACGTGGGATCCTCCCGGACCGGGGCACGAACCTGCGTCTCCTGCATCGGCAGGCGGACTCTCAACCACTGCGCCACCAGGGAAGCCCGATACACAAGTTTTTAAAAATAAATTTTACCAATATAAAGACTGTGTAGCACACAACTTACCAATAATAATAAAATGAAAGTGATATAATGAATTCATATATCAGAATGTCACTCACTCATCAGTGACACGTATGAGCAACTTTTTTGCTGAACTGGATAACAGTTTTCTGTACTACAAGCATATTTCTTCTATTTTGGTGCTACTCAAAATGTAATGAATACATACAAGGCATTTAAATTTAATTTGCACTGTTAACATTTTGTCCATCACTTTCATGAGCTTGTACAAACAACAAAACAATAATTCAGTCTCCTATTATTAGCATTTGGTGACTTCCGTGGTGTAAACACACCCACTATGGCTAATTTCACTGTACCAATGTGACATCAATGAATAGGGAGTTGGGAAGAAATGCCCAGTAACACACCACTGCATAGTAATTCCACTGTATGACACAGTAGATATAAATAATCTCAAGAGCATAGATAATAGTAAAATGCAGTAAATTAATTAGGAAATGTGTTTCTATATATTGACTTTTATTTTAATATTTAGTTAACGTAAGCCTGCATATTTTAATTTCTAATAATGGCCTATTGAACAACCAGCTTGCAAAATTACTGAAAATTTAACAATCGGTTCTCACGAGCTAGTAAAAGCTGACTCTAGCCCATCTTTGCATATTCCTATAGGCTATTTCCAACAAACAAAGGTTTATTTTCTAAAATGTTTGTCCTGATTTGCTTCCTTGGACCTCCTAACCTCTTTTACCTTCATATAATATTATTGATAATGATGGAAACAGGCCCTAAATAAAACTCTGCATTTGTAATAATAATTCTAAACAACAATGATAACTATGATGGCATTTTGGTAAACAAAACATTTAAACTTGAAGTCCATTTATTTGTAAAAGAATAAAAGTGAAGGCAGAAGTTTGTGGTGATTCCAAAGGTGACTTCCGAGCCTATCCCAAAGCCTTTGAAGTTGCTGTCACTGCTCCTTTATTAAATCTAATTTACACTGGAGGAATGGATATGGGATAGGAAAAGGGGAAGCTGTAGGTCAGAAGATACAGGCAAGTCATCTTCTCAATTTGGAGAAGTACACTTAATATTTGTTCAGTTGTCTATATCTCCTCTAAGACTATCTATATCCATGAGGTCTTCCTTTACTGTTACACTCCCTTAAACGAAAATACTCTCATATTAATCTCTTATATACATATTGACAAATGATTTTTCATATTTATGCTTATGACCACCCTAGAGTAAATAAAACCATTTTCTGTACATGGGTAAGAATTTTAGAATTCTTTCCTAATAGATTTCTTTAACACTAATGCCCAGTCAAATCAGAAGACAAATAATATGAAACAGCCTTTAATGCTTATCTAAGCTGAGTCCTTAATCATAAAGCTTTAGCTCAGCATGAGCTTTTAGTTTACAATGAGGAGGAAGGAAGGTTTTCGTTTTTGCAGCATATATATTTCTAGTACTCCTTTCTGATTTTATGGGCAATTCTGTCTTCATGCTTCCTTAATCTTGAAGCTCTTTCAAAGGCAACATACTGTGCCAAATGTACAGTGATTATGTAATGTGGACAAAAATCCAGTGGGAAATGTGTAGAGCAGATCAAAATCATTCCACTTAAGACCTTTTACAGTCATTTGATCTAATGATGTTCACTAGGGTTTGACGTACTAAAAGGCAGCCACTGTGTGAACATAAGGTTTGCATCAACATAAGACTTTTCAGTGAAACTGGGATCAGTGTGGCATTTTGAAGACTGCTTTACATACAAAATAATAATATCTTTACAAAACAAACCCCATGGCATACTTTCTGAATCACTGAGTTATATGTTACTTCCTATGAAAAATCTCTTTCTCTTGTCAAATAGACATCAAAGTAGTATCTTATATGAATGGGAAGCAAAATAGAGAAATCCATTGATTACCCACATTGGAGGTATGGCTCATCTGAATTTTTGGAGAAAGAGTAAGTTTTCATGTAGTTTGCTACTTCCATTTACACTTACAGACACAGATCAAATTATTCCATGTGCTTTCATGTTTGAGCTAGAAACTATTTTCTCATTTCTTTTAATTTTCTATTCTTCAGTTACTTTTTCCAAAGTTCACCAATACTGAATATTTCAGAATTTAAAAATACGTGCCTGACTTCTACTTTCAATTCAGACATGTAAAGAGCTTGGGAGTCATTACTCATGTCCTTACAATAATAAAAACCTGAATTAACTGAAAAGCAATGATTTCATGGACCACAGAGAACTGAGGTAGCAGGGCAAACTGCCACCCAGAAATCTGGAAAGGCAAATCCACAGTCATAGTCCAGATCTGCTTGCCTGGAGCAGAAGCCACTGAAGCCATAAACTGGTAGGAACACTTATAGGGTGATTTTGACAAAATTGCTGGAGGTTGAGTAGACTAGTGTGAAAATGTCTTGGGGGGACCCCACACATTTTACCTCAAGGAACCCCACCAGATTCTCACAGTGAAGATCTAAGAAGGATCCCTCAGGGCTCTGGCAAGAGCAGGGAAGAATAATCTTTGTGAAACACAACCAGATTTTTCTCCATAAGAAAGGCCTAAAATTTAGGGGTAAAGACTTTACCTGAGGCTCATCCTAGCTGAGAGAAGGAAATTCCTCCATCTCCAGCACTCTGCAGCCTTCCTACTCTACCTAAGGAAGGGGAAAAAAAACAATAAGAAACAGGAGTCCGAGATTCAAAGAAACAGAATAGGAATCCTGCAGCCAGAGACGGGGATTGGAGACAAGGGGGAGAAAGCTATACCCCTGGAGAAACACTTGTAAAGGTCATAGCCCTAAAACACAGATCGACTAAAAGACTCAGATTGACTTATAAAAGAATAGAATTCTTCCCCTCCTCCATGCCTTACCACATTGTTGACTGAAAAAAAAATGCACAACCTGAAAGTTGAGAGTTACTTTTTATTTGGTGGACATTCTGAGGACTTCAAGCCCAGGACACAGCACTTCAGATAACACTGAGAAAGTGTGCTGAAGAGGCAACAGAGGAAGCCAGGATATATAGGAGTTTTTGCAACAAAAGACTAGGTAGTCGGAACATCAAAAGATTACTGTTAATAAAAGAAAACCAGATATTTCATGTTAAAGAATTTAGCACTTTTCTATGTATGCGAAGATGCAAGAGTCTAGGCTCACTGAAATCATTCCTTTGATATGCACCTCAGCTACCTGGGGCCACCATCCTGTGCTTTCTCATCCTGACTCTCCTCAGGGTGCACCTTCAGGAGTGGCTGCAGCAGTTGACTGCTAGATGGTGGGTATCCTGTTTCTGTCCTGAGTTCCCTCAGGGCTCACCATCAGGGCCCTAAGGGAACTCAGGATAGAATGTGGTAATGTGTAATGTGGTGGCTCGATGGCTGCAACATCCTTTGTTTACTGACATGGCCGGCAATATTTTAGTTCACAGTGGCAGCAGGGCTCCAGTATAAAAACAGAGGATTATAGCTGAAAGAGCTACAAAATGCTGACTCTCTCTGAGGAGTACTTAGAGAAGCCCAAAAGTCAACAGGGCAGATAAAACAAGAACACAAGAGGAATGTGAAGCTGCTTATACCTACAGCTACAGCAAATATAAAAACAGACCAACTCTTAGCTAGATTAGCATAAATCATCATATGATGATGACGCCTATTTACCTCAGTTCCTATTACCAATATATCATGTCTGATTTTCAACAAAAAGATACCAGTTATGCTAAAAGGCAAGACAACACAGAGTCCAAAGAGACAAAGTAAGCATCAGTACCAGACAGATATGACACACATTAGAATTATTAGACAGGGAATTTAAAATAAGCATGATAAATATGTTAGGGCTTTGATTTAAAAAAAAAATGGTAGACAACATACAAGAATAGATGGGCACTATAAGCAGAAAAATAAAAATCAAAAAGAAATATCAGAAATCAAAAACTGCAACAGAAATGAAGAATGCCTTTGGTAAGCTCAACCACAGGTTGTGCATGGCAGAGGAAAGAATCAATAAGCTTGAAGACGGGTCAGTAGGAACTTCCCAAGCTGAAAGGAAACAGTAAAAACAGAAAGAAAAAAAAAATACAAACTATCCAGGAATTGTGGGACACTTTCAAAAAGCATAATATATATGTAATTTGAATACCAAAGGATAAGATAGAATGAAGCAAAATAAATATTTGAAGTAATAATGGCCAAGAATTTTCCAAAATTAATGACAGACACCGAAACACAGACCTAGGAATCTCCAATGAACACCAATCAGGATAAGTACCAAAAAATCTGCATCTGGCCATGCTATATTCAGACTACAGAAACCAAACACAAAGAGAAAAGTCTTAAAAGAGGAAAATATATACCTAACCAAGAGGGAAAAGGATTAGAACTATGTTGGACTTCTCATAGAAACCATGAAAGCGAGGAAAGAGTATATAGGAACCCTATACTATATTTGTATTTTTTCTGTTAATCTAAAATTGTCCTAAAACAAAGTTGTTGTTGTTCTTTTAATGTCAAGAACTAGGCTTCTGATACTGACTTTGCTCAGAGGATATTTCCCTCTTCTCAGGATGGGTTTGATAATCCTCAGAGTGGTCAAACATTTTGGTGTTCTTTGTAATAGGGAAGGACAATGAAAGTACTGAAAAATCCTAACTACACTCCACCACTGCAAGGAGCTACTTTGCATATCTATTTCCACACTATTTCAAGAGGCGATATGACATAGAGGTTAAAAATATGGAAACTGGAATCAGATTGTCAGGCTTCAAATACTAGCTCCACCACTTACCAGCCATGTCAACTTGCCCAAGTTATTTAACTTCTCTGTGCCCCAAGTTCCTCATCTGTAAAAGGGGGATAATTGTAGTAACTACCTTATAGAGCTATGATAAGGATAAAATGTTTATATACATAAAATGCAGAGAATGGTACTCAATGCTTTATTTATTTAAATTGAGGATTGAAGGCTTTATTTCTTTAACATTCCTAGTCTAATATATTGGATGTATTAAGTGTATACAGGCATATATAATTTTACTTCACTATGCCTTATTGTGCTTCACAGCTACTGCATTTATTATAAATTGAAGTTTTGTGACAACCCTGCATTGAGCAAGTCTATAGGCACCATTTTTCCAACAGCATTTGCTCACTCCCTGTCTCTGTCACATTTTGGTAATTCTCACAATATTTCAAACTTTTCCATTATTATTATATTTGTTATGGTGTGATCATTGATGTTAATATTATAATTGTTTTGGGGTGCTATGAGTCACTCCCACATAAGATGGTGAACTTAATAGATAAATGTTCTGTGTGTTCTGACTGCTCCACCAACCAGCCATTACCTGTCTCTCTCCCTCTCCTCAGGCCTCCCTATTCTCTGAGACACAACATTATTAAAATTAGGCCAATTACTAACCCACAACAGCCTCTAAATGTTTAATTGAAAGAAAGATTTGCACATCTCTCACTTTAAAGCAAGAGATAAAAATGATTAAGTTAGGGCTTCCCTGGTGGCGCAGTGGTTGCGCGTCCGCCTGCCGATGCAGGGGAACCGGGTTCGCGCCCCGGTCCGGGAGGATCCCACGTGCCGCGGAGCGGCTGGGCCCGTGAGCCATGGCCGCTGGGCCTGCGCGTCCGGAGCCTGTGCTCCGCAACGGGAGAGGCCACAGCAGAGGGAGGCCCGCATACCACAAAAAAAAAAAAAAAAAAAAATGATTGTTAGTGAGGAAGGCATGTCAAAAGCTGAGGCAGTATGAAAGCTAGCCCTCTTGCACGAAACAGTAAGCCAAGTTGTGAATGCAAAGGAAAAGTTCTTGAAGGAAATGAAAACGGCTACTCCAGTGAATATACACATGATAAGAAACTGAAACAGCCTTATTGCTGACATGGAGATAGTTTTAGTGGTCTGCGCAGAAGATTAAATCAACATGCCCTTAAGCCAAAGCCCAATCCAGAGCAAGGCTCTAACTTTCTTCAATTCTATGAAGGCTAAGAGAGGTGAGAAAGCCACAGAAGAAAGGTTTGAAGCTAGGAGAGGTTGGTTCATGAGGTGAAGGAAAGAAGTCATCTCCATAACTTAGAAGTGTAAGATGAAGCAGCAAGTATTAATGTAGAAGTTGCAGCAAGTTATCCAGAAGATCTAGCTAAACAGCATTAAACCACAGATTTTCAGTGTAGACAAAACAGCCTTCTATTGGAAGAAGACGCCATCTAGGACTTTCATAGCTAGAGAGGAGAAGTCAATGCCTGGCTTCAAAACTTCAAAGGACAGTCTGACTCTCATTAGGGGTTAATGCAGCTGATGACTTCAAATTGAAGCCAGTGCCCATTTACCATTCCAAAAACACTAGGACCCTTTAGAATTATGCAACATCTACCCTGCCTATGCTCTATAAATGGAGAAACAGAGCCTGAATGACAGCACATCTGTTGAGAACATGGTTAACTGAGTATTTTAAGACTACCATAGAGACCTACTCCTCAGAAAAAAGATTTCTTTCAAAATATTACTGCTCACTGAGAATGCACCTGGTTACCCAAGAGCTCTGAAGGAGATATACAGCAAGATTAATGTTGTTTACAGGCCTGCTAACACATTTATTCTGTAGCCCTTGGCTTAAGGAGTAATTTCAAATTTTAAGTCTTATTATTTAATAAATACATTTAATAAGGTTATTAACTGCCATAGAGAGTGATTCCTCTGATAGAGCTGAGCAAAGTGAATTGAAAACCTTCAAGAAAGGATTCACCATTCTAGATGCCATTAAGAATATTCATGATTCATGGGAAGAGGTCAAAATATCAATATTATCAGGAATTTGGAAGCACCCTCACGGATGACTTTGAGGGGTTCAAGACTTTAGTGGAGGAAGTTATTACAGATGTGACAGAAATAGCAAGAGAATTAGAATTAGAAGTGGAGTCTAAAGATGTGACTGAATTGCAGCAACCTCATGATCAAACTAACAGATGAGAAGTTGCTTCTATGGATAAACAAAGAGTGATTTCTTGAGATGCAATCTACTCTTGTGAAAATGTTGTGAAGGTTGCTGAAATGACAAAAAGGATTTAGAATATTACATAAACTTAGTTGATAAAGCAGTGTCATGATTTGAGAGGGTTGATTCCAAATTTGAAAGAAGTTCTACTGTGGGTAAAATGCTACCAAACAGCACTGCATTCTACAGAGAACTCTTTTGTGAAAGGAAGAGTCAATCGATGTGGCAAACTTAACTGTTGTCTTATTTTAAGAAACTGCCACAGCCACACATGAAAAGATGCTCAACATCATTAATTATCAGTGAAATGCAAATCAAAACTACATTGAAGTATCACCTCATACAGGTCAGAATGGCCATCATCAAAGAATCTACAAACAATAAGTGCTGGAGAGGGTGTGGAGAAAAGGGAACCCTCCTGCACTGTTGGTGGGAATGTAAATTAATACAGCCATTATGGAGAACAGTATGGAGGTTCCTTAAAAAACTGAATATAGAATTACCATATGACCCAGCAATCCCACTCTGGGCATATATCTGGAGAAAACCATAGTTCAAAAAGATACAAGCACCCCAATGTTCATTGCAGCATTATTTACAACAGCCAGGACGTGGAAGCAGCCTAAATGTCCACTGACGAAGGAATGGATAAAGAAGATGTACATATATATACAATGGAATATTACTCAGCCATAAAAAAGAACGAAATAATGCCATTTGCAGTAACATGGATGGACCTTCATACCGTGTGAAGTAAGTCAGACACAGAAAGACAAGTATCATATGATATCACTTATATATGGAATCTAAAAAAATGGTACAAATGAGCCTATTTACAAAACAGAAATAGAGTTACAGATGTAGAAAACAAACCTACAGTTATCAAGGGGAGAAGGGGGAGAGGGATAAATTAGGAGATTGGGATTGACATACACACACTCCTATACATAAAATAGATAACTAATAAGAACCTACTGTATAGCATAGGGAACCCTACTCAGTACTCTGTAATGACTTATATGGGAATAGAAGCTAAAAAAGAGTGGATATATATATATGTATAACTGATTCACTTTGCTGTACAGCAGAAACTAACACAACATTGTAAATCAACTATACTCCAATAAAAATTAATTTTAAAAAAACCCACAGAGCTAGCTCAGCAAGACAGGTTAACAGGCTTGCTTAAGCCTAATGACTGCCATGTCACACCTTTTAGTCTAAATCAGTGGTTCTAAAGCCTGGCTGCACATTAGAGTCACTGCACGAGTGAAAGCAAAACAGAACTACATGTGCCTAGCCCCTCCTCCAGAAATTTGGATTAATTCGTCTGGAGTGGGGCTCAGAGCATGGTATCTGCTAACAAGTTCCCTTGATGATGCTAATGTCTGCCAAAGTTGAGAACTTCTGGTCTAAGTATATAGATTTCAGATCTAATAAACAGATTTTATTATATAAAAAAAAAATGGCCACAGCCACCCCAACCTTCAGCAACCATCACCCTGATCAGTCAGCAGCCATCAACACTGAGGCAAAACCCTCCACCAGCGAAAAGATTACCACTTGCTGAAGGCTCAGATGATGGTTACCATTTTTTAGCAATAAAGTATTTTTAATTAAGGTATATACATTGCTTTTTTAGACATAATACTATTCAACACTTAATAGACTACAGTATAGTGTAAACATAACTTTCATATGCATTGAAAAACCAAAAAATTTGTGTGACTCGCTATATTGTGATATTCACTTTATTGCTGTGGTCTGAAACCAAACCCTTAATATCTCTGAGGTATGCCTGTATACTTTGGAAAAAATATCATATCTAAATCTAGCTCATTACTCTGAATAATTCCACATTTTACATGAAAGCTTCAGTATATTTGCATTTAAAAATGGCACTGGACATAAGTTCAGCAAGGTTGCAGGATATAAGATCAATATACAAAGTCAACTGTACATTAGTAATGAACAATTTAAAATGAAATGGAGAAAATAATTCCATTTATGATAGCATAAAAAGAGCAAGATACTTAAGAATAAATTTAATCAAAGAAGTGCCAGGCTTGTACACTGAAAACTACAAAACATTGTTCAAAGAAATGAAAGGTCTAATTAAATGGAAAAACATCATGTGTTCATAGATTGGAAGATTTAATATTAGCAAATATTGGGGGCAATACTACCCAAATTGATCTACAGATTCAACAAAAACCCTATCAAAATACCAACAACCATTTTTACAGAAATAGACAAGCTGACCCTAAAATTCATATAGAACTGCAAGGAACCCAAGTAACTCAAATAATTTTTAAAAAGTTGGAGGAGTCATAGTTTTTTATTTCAAAACCTATCACAAAGCTACAGTAATCATGCCAATGTGGTATTCATATAAGGACAGACATATGGATCAATAGAATTGAGAGTCCAAAAATAAACCCATACATCTATGGTTATTTGATTTTTGGCAAAGGTTGCAAAACCATTCAATGGAGAAACAACAGTCTTTTCAAAAAGTCCTGCTGGGACATTTGGATATTTACATGCAAAATAATGAATTCTCCCCGTTACTTCACAGCACATATAAAAATTAACTCAAAATGAATCAAAGATCTAAATGTAAGAGCTAAAACAATAAAACTCTTAGAAGAAAATCTAGCTGTTAGTCTTCATGACCTTACATTAGGCAATAATTTCTTAACTATGACACCAAAGGAAAAAATAGATAAATGAGACTTCATCAAAATGAAAATTTTAGTGTGTCTAAGGACACTACCAAGGAATTAAAAAACCCACAGAATGGGATAAAATATTTGCAATCAATAATAAGAAGACAATTCTTAGAGTTAAATAACAACAAGACAAATAACTTAAAGAGTAGTCAAAGAATTTGAACAGACATTTCTCCCAAGAAGTTATACAAATGGCTAAGTACGTGAAAAGATGATATTAGTTATTAGGCAAACACAAATCAAAACTACACAGAGATACCACTTCACACTCACTAAGAGAGCTGTAATTAAAAAACTGAAAAATAACAAGTGGTGGCAAGGATGTGGAGAAACTGTAATCCTCATGCATTGCTAGTGGAATGTTAAATGGTTCAGCCACTATAGAAAATAGTTTGCAATTTCTCAGAAAGCTAAGTATAGAGCTATTGTATGATCCAGCAATTCCACTCCTAGGTATATACCAAAGAGAATTAAAAACATATGTTCATACAAAAACTTATACATGAATGTTTATAGCAGCATTATTCATAATAGCCAAAAAGTGGAAACAACCTAAATACCCATCAGCCAATAAATAGATAAACAAAATGTGATCTATCCATTCAATGGAATATCATTAGGCCACAAAAAGGAAGTACTGATACATGCTACAATATGGATGAAACTTGAAACACTGTGCATAATGAAAAAAAAAAATCAGACAAAAAAGTCATATATCATATGATTCCATTTATATCCAGAATTGAGATAGAAAGTAGCTTAGTGGTTGCCAGGAATGGGGGTAGGGAGAAATGAAGGGATACAAGATTTTTTTTAAGGTGATGAGAATATTCTGAAATTAGATGATGACAGTTGCACAACCCTGTGAATATCCTAAAAATCACTGATTTGTGCACTTTAAAATGGTAAATTTTATGGTTGTGTGAATTATCTCTCTGTCTCCTATACCAGTCAAGGACATGGAAGAAAGTAGGTGACATATTCAGATGGTTTAATGAAAGAGGATTTCATAAAAGGACTATTTATAAATACAGCAATAGGGTTAAGGGGGAAAAGTAGAGGAGTCTGAAGGGTACTGGAGTTAGCAACAGTGGCGCAGCATTATCACTCCTAGGACGTAACGGGGCACAAAAGAGAAAATTTTCCAAAACTTGGAAAGAGTTATAGCTAAAGCAGAGGGCCATACAGTAGATCCTGGGCCTTCAGTAGAGATTCATTACCCTTGCCAAACAGCCCTGGAAGGGAAGGAGCCTAGGTAATAAATATCCCATCTACTTTCTCCTCCCTTCCACTGATCTGCTACAGTGCCTCTCCAACTGACCAAACTCAATAAAAGCCAGAAGGTAAGGAAGCACATCTAACTCAACGGAAGTCAGTGCTCTGGAGCACAGAGCTGGAGGGAGAGCAATTTCGGTACACCCAGAGGGGCAAAGAGAAGATATAGCAGGATCATTCTGACTACTGTCTGGAGAATGAGACAGCAGAAGAGAGGGGAGCTAGAGTAGGACAGAGAGAGCAGAAAGGTATGCCAGAATTCCAGGATAATGAGGGTGATAACTTGCACTGCCATGCTAGGAAAGGACATGAAAGATAAAGAAAGGCCTCAGGTGTCTACCTTGACCTTTAAAGCAGTACCAAGGAACAAAACGTGTGGTAAATCACAGACCAGAAATGTCAAACAACCTAATTTTCCAATGTTTAGACCAGTATCTAAGTCCCACCCAGTTGACTGGAAGCCAAAGCAAAAATATCTTGTGGGAAGATGAGGCCCCACAGAGCTGCTATATTAATCGGCTCCCCAACCCTGGTTCCCTTTTTCACTAGGACTACAGTCTTGAGGCTGAGCCTAGAAGAGCAAGTGACTATCTGAGGACTTTTTTCTCATAGATTTTGGAAGAGAAAGGAGCCTTCCAATAATTTAGTCGATTCTCAATTTATAAAAGAGAAAGCTGAGGCCCAGTGAATTAACTTGTCTAACCCATCAAAGCTGCTCAGTGAGCAAATGGCCCTAGAATCTAGGCGGGCCTACAGCTAGGCTGAAGTGCTTGCAGTCATATTTCCTTAATTGCGAGGTTTCCATCTAAAATGCCTTATCTTTCAGCAATCTTCTAATTATCTTTCAGCAATCTTCTAATTATGACAGTCTTCTTTTGGTCTTTAATCCTGCTATGTTGGAAGAGGAAACGAGAGCACACTGTTTAAAGTTAGATTAACAGTGAAAGGATTTCCAAAATAATAGTAGCATAACTTAGTGGTTAAGAACAATGTTTTTAGGTGTCATTTTCAGGAGCGATATATTTGTTTTGCACCCGATTATGATTCAGCATGTCAGACTGTATTACTCATGCAGTTTTACCTTCGGATATCACAGTTATAGCTCAATATAGTAAGTAGAGACTTCTGGAGGGAAAAGGCAGCTTTTGATTTAACTCTGCTTTCACATATGGAGCACACATTGCGGTGTCAGTGCAACAGAAAAAAAGTTAAGAAAATGCTGAAACCTCCAGAGAAATGTGAGGCCAGGTTCTTTTGTGGTCAAAATTGAAAGTGCCACCTGAAAAATGCATCTTAAGAGACTGCTGTCCTTGTGGATTGTATTGTGATTTTGCTTATCTCACTCGGCGGCCAGGAAAACCTTGAAAGCCCAAGATCAAGAGGAGAGTTACCTCTTATCGCCATTCCATTTTTGTAGCATTTAGACCCAATTTAATTGTAAAATTTATGGGTTATTCACTTCATTTTGAAGTACCTAAGAATATACATCAGTGATCAAAATAGGGCCACTTTTAGGGTGCTCAGGATTGTAATAAAAATTTTTTGCAGGCCCCTGTCTCTATAAACAATTTGAACCACTTTTAATTAGCTGAGTCATATATGGGACTATTTTGGCAATCCCAAATTACCAGATATCGAGAAAGAAATTCTACTTTGGCCAGTGGGAGGTCTTTGCCAGGCCTCTCTCTTAGAACCAGCTTGGGCGGGGGTCCCAGGATGATCCCACAGGTGTAAGACCCACAGCTGCTCCAGCATCTTGTTGACTGAGGTATGAAGGGGCTGGTACAGGTATGGAGAGTGTGCAAAGGGGGAAACAGGAACAGGGCCCATGCACTTTCCAGCCCGGGCTTGAGTCTGTGCTACTGCTGGATATCGAAGGGAGACATAGTAAATTCCAAGGAAGACACTCCAAAGGCAGATTCTTCTAAGGTTCCGGTCAGGCCAGGCCTTTGCTTGCCAGAGTCTAAAGGAAGTTCTGAGGATAGATATAAGTTCTTGTGTCAAAGACGTTATCATGTCCATGGACCTTTCCATCTAATGGGAAAAGCAGACATTCCCCAAGTCTATACAAGTGAAATTATTTTTTTAATAGATCTTTATTGGAGTATAACTGCTTCACAATACTGTGTTAGTTTCTGTTGCACAACAAAGCAAATCAGCCATATGCGTACACATATCCCCATATCCCCTCCCTCTTGAGCCTCCCTCCCATCCTCCCTATCCCACCCCTCTAGGTCATTGCAAAACACCAAGCTGATCTCCCTGTGCTATGATGCTGCTTCCCACCAGCCAACTATTTTACATTCGGTAGTGTATATATGTCGATGCTACTCTCACTTCGCCCCAGCTTCACCCTCCCAACCCATGTCCTCCAGTCCATTTTCTATGTCTACCTCTTTATTCCTGCCCTACAACTAGGTTCATCAGTACTGGTTTGTTTGTTTTTTTTTAGATTCCATATATATGTGTTAGCATACAGTATTTGTTTTTCTCCTTCTGACTTGCTTCACTCTGTATGACAGACTCTACGTCGATTCACCTCACTACAAATAACTCAATTTCATTTCTTTTTATGGCTGAGTAATATTCCATTGTATATATGTGCCACGTCTTCTTTATCCATTCATCTGTCGATGGACATTTAGGTTGGTTCCACGTCCTGGCTATTGTAAATAGTGCTGCAATGAACATTGTGGTACATGATTTTTTTGAATTATGGTTTTCTCAGGGTATATGCCCAGTAGTGGGATTTTTGGGTCATATGGTAGTTCTATTTTTAGTTTTTTTAAGGAACCTCCATACTGTTCTCCATAGTGGTTGTATCAATTTACATTCCCACCAACAGTGCAGAGAGTTCCCTTTTCACAACACCCTTTCCAGCATTTATTGTTTCTAGATTTTTTTTTAAACATCTTTATTGGAGTATAATTGCTTTACAATGGTGTGTTAGTTTCTGCTTTATAACAAAGTGAATCAGTTATACATATACATATGTTCCCAAATCTCTTCCCTCTTGCATCTCCCTCACTCCCACCCTCCCTATCCCACCCCTCTAGGTGGTCACAAACCACTGAGCTGATCTCCCTGTGGAATGCGGCTGCTTCCCACTAGCTATCTATTTTACATTTGGTAGCGTATATATGTTCATGCCACTCTCTCACTTCGTCCCAGCTTACCCTTACCCTTCCCCGTGTCCTCAAGTCCATTCTCTACATCTGCATCTTTATTCCTATCCTGCCCCTAGGTTCTTCAGAACCATTTTAGATTTTTTGATAATGGCCATTCTGATCGGCATGAGGTGATACTTCATTGTAGTTTTGATTTGCATTTCTCTAATAATTAGTGGTGTTGAGCATCTTTTCATGTGCCTCTTGGCCATCTGTTATGTCTCCCTTGGTGAAATGTCTATATAAGTCTTCCACCCATTTTCTGTTTGTTTTGTTGTTGTTGTTGTTGTTTTTGCGGTACGTGGGCCTTTCACTGTTGTGACCTCTCCCATTGCGGAGCAAAGGCTCCGGACGCGCAGGCTCAGCGGCCATGGCTCATGGGCCCAGCCACTCCGCAGCATGTGGGATCTTCCCAGACCGGGGCACGAACCCGTGTCCCCTGCATCGGCAGGCAGACTCTCAACCACTGCGCTACCAGGGAAGCCCCCTTCCGCCCATTTTTTAACTGGATTGTTTGTTTTTTTGATATTGAGCTCCATGAGCTGTTTATATATTTTGGAGATTAATCCTTTGTCTGTTGTTTCATCTGCAAATATTTTCTCCCATTCTGAGGGTTGTCTTTTTGTCTTGTTTATGGTTTCCTTTGCTATGCAAAAGCTTTTAAGTTTAATTAAATCCCATTTGTTTATTTTTGGTTTTATTTCCATTACTCTAGGAGGTGGGTCAATAAAAGATCTTGCTGTGGTTTATGTCAAAGAGTGTTTTTCCTATGTTTTCCTCTAAGAGTTTTATAGTGTCTGGTCTTACATTTAAGTCTTTAATCCATTTGGAGTTTATTTTTGTGTATGGTGTTACGCAGTGTTCTAATTTCATTCTTCTACATGTAGCTGTCCAGTTTTCCCAGCACCACTTCTTGAAAAGGCTGTCTTTTCTCCACTGTATGTTCTTGCCTCCTTTGTCATAAATTAGGTGCCCATATGTGCATGGGTTTATCTCTGGGCATTCTATCTTGTACCATTGATCTATATTTCTGTTTTTGTGCCAGTACCATACTGTCTTGACTACTGTAGCGTTGTGGTATAGTTTGAAGTTGGGGAGCCTGATTCCTCCAACTCCGTTTTTCTTTCTCAAGATTGCATTGGCTATTCAGTGTCTTTTGTGTTTCCATACACATTGTAAAATTTTTTGCTCTAATTCTGTGAAGAACGCCATTGGTAGTTTGATAGGGATTGCACTGAATCTGTAGATGGCTTTGGGGAGTATAGTCATTTTCACAATATTGATTCTTCCAATCCAAGAATATGGTATATTTCTCCATCTGTTTATGTCATCTTTGATTTCTTTCATCAGTGTTTTATAGCTGATTTTTCGTTGTTAGTGTATAGGAATGCCAGAGATTTCTGTGCATTAATTTTGTATCCTGCAACCTTACCAAATTCATTGATTAGTTCTAGTAGTTTTCTGGTGGCATCTTTAGGATTTTCTATGTACAGTATCATGTCATCAGCAACAGTGACAGTTTTACTTCTTCTTTTCCAATTTGGGTTCCTTTTATTTCTTTTTCTTCTCTGATTGCCATGGTTAGGACTTCCAAAACTATGATGAATAAGAGCAGCAAGAGTGGACACCCTTGTTTTGTTCCTGATCTTAGAAGAAATGTTTTCAGTTTTCCACCACTGAGAATAATGTTTGCTGTGGTTTTGTCATATATGGGTTTTATTATGTTGAGGTAGGTTCCCTCTTTGCCCATTTTCTGGAGAGTTTTCATCATAAATGGGTGTTGAATTTTATCAAACGCTTTTTCTGCATCTATTAAGATGATCATATGGTTTTTATTCTTTAATTTGTTAACGTGGTGTATCACATTGATTTGTGTATACTGAAGAATCCTTGCATCCCTGGGAAAATCCCACTTGATCATGGTGTATGACCCTTTTAATGTGCTATTGAATTCTGTTTGCTAGTATTTTGTTCAGGATTTTTGTATCTACATTCATCAGTGATACTGGTCTATAACTTTCTTTTTTTGTGATATCTTTTTCTGGTTTTCATTATCAGGGTGATGGTGGCTTCGTAGAATGAATTTGGGAGTGTTTCTCCCTCCGCAATTTTTTGGAAGAGTTTGAGAAGGACTGGTGTTAGCTCTTCTCTAAATGTTAGATAGAATTTGCCTGTGAAGCCATCTGGTCCTGGACTTTGTTTTTTGGAAGAGTTTTAATTATGGTTTCAATTTCATTACTTGTGATACATCTGTTTATATTTTCTAATTCTTCCTGGTTCAGTCTTGGAGAATTCTGCCTTTCCAAGAATTTGTCCATTTCTTCATGGTTGTCCATTTTATTGGCATATAGTTGTTTGTAGTAGTCTTTTATAATCCTTTGTATTTCTGCAGTGTCAGTTGTGATTTCTCCTTTTTCATTTCAAATTTTATTGATTTGTGTCTTCTCCCTTATTTTCTTGATGAGTCTGGCTAAGAGTTTATCAATTTTGTTTATCTTCTCAAAGAACCAGCTTTAAGTTTTATTGATCTTTGCTATTGTTTTTTTCATTTCTATTTCATTTATTTCTGCTCTGATCTTTATGATTTCTTTCCTTCTACTGACTCTGGGTTTTCTTTGTTCCTCTTTTCCGAGTTGTTTTAAGTGTAGGGTTAGATTGTTTATTTGAGATTTTTCTTGTTCTTGAGGTGAGATTGTATGGCTATAAACTTCCCTCTTAGAACTGCTTTTGCTGCGTCCAATAGATTTTGGGTCATTGTGTTTTCACTATCATTTGTTTCTAGTATTTTTTAATTTCTTCTTTGATTTCTTCAGTGATCTCTTTGTTATTAGTAGCACACTCTTTAGCTTCCATGTATTTGTGGTTTTTTACAGTTTTTTTCTGTAATTGATTTCCCATCTCATAGTTTGTGGTCAGAAAAGATGCTTGATATGATTTCAATTTTCTTAAATTTTTCGAGGCTTGATTTGTGACCCAAGATGTGATCCTGGAGAATGTTCCATGTGCACTTGAGAAAAAAGTGTATTCTGCCACTTTTGGGTGGAATGTTCTATAGATATCAATTAGATCTATCTGGTCTATTGTGTCATTTAAACCTTGTGTTTCCTTATTTACTTTCTGTTTGAATGATCTGTCCATTGGTGTAAGTGGGGTGTTAAAGTCCCCTACTATTATTTTGTTACTGTCAATTTCTTCTTTCATGGGTGTTAGCATTTGCCTTATGTACTGAGGTGCTCCTATGTTGGGTGCATAAACATTTATAATTGTTATATCTTCTTCTTGGATTGATCCTTTGATCAGTATGAAGTGTCCCTCCTTATCTCTTGTAACAGTCTTTATTTTAAAGTCTATTTTATCTGATACGAGTATTGTTACTCCAGCTTTCTTTTGATTTCCATTTGTAGAGAAGTTTCTTTAGCATTTGTTGTAAAGCTGGTTTGGTTGTTCTGAATTCTCTTAGCTTTTGCTTGCCTGAAAAGCTTTTGACTTCTCCATCGAATCTGAACGAGATCCTTGCTGGGTAATCTTGGTTGTAGGTTTTTCTCTTTCATCACTTTAAGTATATCCTGCCACCCCCTTCTGGCTTGCAGGGTTTCCGCTGAAAAATCAGCTGATAACCTTATAGGGATTTTTCTGTATGTTATTTTTTGTTTTTCCCTTGCTGCTTTTAATATTTTTTCTTTGAACTTAATTTTTGTTAGTTTGATTAATATGTGTCTTGGCGCGTTTTTCCTAGGGTTTATCCTGTATGGGACTCTCTGTGCTTCCTGGACTTGGGTGACTATTTCCTTTCCCATGTTAGGGAAGTTTTCAACTATATTCTCTTTGAATATTTTCTCAGACCTTTCCTTTTTCTCTTCTTCTTCTGGAACCCCTATAATTCAAATGTTTTTGCGTTTAGTGTTGTTGCAGCGGTCTCTGACACTGTCTTCAATTCTTTTCATTGTTTTTTCTCTGTTCTGCTCCTTGGCAGTCATTTCCACCATTCTATCTTCCTGCTCACTTATTTGTTCTTCTGCCTCAGTTATTCTGTTATTGATTCCTTCTAGTGTATTTTTCATTTGTTATTGTGTTGTTCATCTCTGTTTGTTCTTTAGTTCTTCTAGATCTTTGTTAAACATTTCTTGTATTTTCTCAATCCATGCCTCCATTCTACTTCCG
Source organism: Physeter macrocephalus (assembly GCF_002837175.3). Lineage (NCBI taxonomy): Eukaryota > Metazoa > Chordata > Mammalia > Artiodactyla > Physeteridae > Physeter > Physeter macrocephalus. The sequence goes on along the minus strand of NC_041221.1, from coordinate 88,802,955 downwards.
AGATTTTGGATCATCTTTACTATCATTACTCTGAATTCTTTTTCAGGTAGATTGCCTATTTCCTCTTCATTTATTTGGTCTTGTAGGTTTTTACCTTGCTCCTTCACCTGTGACATATTTTTTTGCCACCTCATTTTTTTTTTTTTTAATGAGTGGGATTGTTTTCCTGTCTTACTGGTTGTTTGGCCTGAGGATTCTAACACTGGGGTTTGTAGGCTATTGGGTAGAGCTGGGTCTTGGTGCTGAGATGAGGAACTCCATGAGATCTCACTCCAATGAATACTCCCTGGGGTCTGAGGTTCTATTTTAGTCTGGTGGTTTGGACTCAGAGCTTCCACTGCAGGAGCTTTGGCTGACCCCGGGCTTGTGAACCAAGATTCTGCATGCCATCTGGGGCGGCAAAAAAAAAAACAACCCACAACAATAACCAAGTAAAAAATAAAATTAGACTAGGAAACTAACAGATATGTTAGGAAGAATATAAAAATTAAAATATAGATGAATCAACAACCAGAAGGTACATCAGTACCACAATAGTATAAAAGAGGGGGAGGGAAAAGAAAAATAAAGTGGGGGGGAAGGCGGCCTTGGCTGTGGAGGGTGGGGCCTAAGCAAGGGCAAGCTTTGGGTGGTGGGCGGGGCCAATGCTCAGGACCCACAAGGCTGGAAAAGGAGGATGGGGCTAACTAAGGCTCAAGGAACAGAAGGGGCCCAGGCATATCCCCCACCCCTGGTCTCAGAGGTCAGGGTACCTCACCTGGGAGCCCAGCAGCCTTCCTGGGCTCGAGTGGGCTGGGCAAATGCCCTCCTCTCCTCTCCTGCTCTTCCGGTCTAGGAGGGCCCCTCCCGCCTGCCTCTCCTGATCACCCAGCCTCCCTCCTATGCCCTCAAGGACCCACACGTCCTGGAGGGGGTTTGGAGGGCAGTGGATCAGCCTGGTAGCTCAGCAGGCTCCCCGGCCCGAGTGGGTGGGGCAGTCGCCCTCCACTCCTCTCCCGTTCCTTCCGGAGGGCCCCTTCCGCCTGCCTCTCCTGATCTCCCCAGCCTCAGGGGCGCTGATCCTGTCTGGCCTCCACTTCTCCTCCACCCTCAGTCCCCCTATGTCCTACTGGTTCACTTTGGGGTTCCTCCCGTCTCCTTGGGCATCAGAGTCCCCCATCAGCAGCTGGCAGGCGCCCTAGTTGTGGGGAGACGCTAACTCCGCATCTTCCCACATGGCTATCTTGACTCCGCCTCCCAAAATTGTTATTTTTAAAGGTGATGTTGATGTGCCACGGTAATCCTTAGCCCAGGCTTGAAGGGAATGAATGTCTTCCCTGAGGGAAAGATGCTTAGATGAGATGCAAGGGTGGGCATGGGCTAGGTGACAAGTGAATTTTTCAGAGACTATGTGTGAGGGCCCTGAGAAGGCACACCAGGATGTTTACCAGGAACCGGAAGTCCAGAACCAGTGGAAAGAACAGAGTAAGGGAAGATGACCACTATTGAGCAAGACTCAAAATAAGGCAATTCTTCCTGCTTGCTAATCATTTTCTATGGCCTCATTACTCCAAGTGTGAAAAATGGAGCCATGGCATTAGCATCGCCTGAGCTGGTTGAAATGCAGAATCTCAGGTCCCACCCCAGACTTACTGAATCAGAATATGAATTTTAATAAGTTCCTTCGGTGATCCATATAAATACTAAAGTTTAAGAAGCACGGGTCTATGATATTCAATTTCCTAAGGCACTGAAACATATTTAGGAAGTTACTACATAAACCATCGTTGCTACACTTGGCCCACATAAGGAGGGAGCTCACCACAGTTTTAGGATAGTAATGTAAAATCTGTTTGGAAGATGTGATTCCCAGGAGCAATACGTGAATCCACATTTATATATACCAGGTTAGAATGAAGTTATAATTTTTCAGAAAGAAAAGCTCTTCATTAGCCTGGACTGGGGTAATGGTTTTGGAGAAAGGAATTGACCTTCCTCCCTCTCAAACGATGCCTAGAAACTTGAAATTCTGCACTGCACTCATATGTACCTCTTACTCAGAATTATACATGTATCTAAAACAAAGTGTTACTCTCTTAAGGTTAATATGTCATTTCAACATTATTTTAAAGGCCAACTCCTTCAGGAACCAATATATTTTTTAAAATGTCTTAGTTAATTAAGCCAATTTATATAACTATGCTTTGTAAAACAGAAGAAAAAGTATCTGTGTACATAACAATGCCACAAAAGTATAATTTCTACTAATTCCAGGAGAAAAACCTATATAAAATGCAGCACCAGAAAACAGGAGGAGTTGCAATTCTTAAAATGAAAATATTTAAAAAGACAAATAATAGATGGTATATTGAAAATCCAGACTTTTTCCTTTTCCTCATGCGAGACAAAAATGCCAGCCCCTAAAAGTAATTCAACAAAATCTGAATACCTATTTTTCTACCAAAAATACCTAAGAAGCATCAAAATCCATGTATTTTTAATGTTTTTTTCAAATAATAAAAATCTGTATGCAGATGGCCAACAAGCACATGAAAAGATGCTCAACATCAGGGAAATGCAAATCAAAACCACAATGAAATATCACCTCCCATCTGTCAGAGTGGCTATTATCAAAAAGATAAGAAATTACAAATGTTGGTGAGGATATGGAGAAAAGGGAACTCTTGTGCACTGTTGATGCGAATATAAATTGGTACAACCACTATGGAAAACAGTATGGCGCCTCCTCAAAAAATTAAAAATTAATCTGCCATATGATCTAGCAATTCCACTCCTGGATATTTATCCCAAGAAAACAAAACCACTGATTTGAAAAGATACATGCATCCCAGTGTTCACAGAAGCATTATTTACTATAGCCAAGATATGGAAGCAACCTAAGTTTCCATCAACAGATGAATGGATAAGGAAGATGTGGTATATATTATATTTTCAATGGAATATTACTCATCCATAAAAAATGAATGAAATTTTGCCTTTTGTGACAACATGGATGGACCTGGAGGATAGAATGCTTAGTGAAATAAGTCAGAAAGAGAAAGACAAATACTATATGTTTTTACTTATATGTGGAATCTAAAAAATAAAATAAATGAACAATTATAACAAAACAGAAACAGACTCACAGAGAACAAACTAGTGGTTACCAGTGGTTAGAAGGGTGGGGGGAGGGGCAAAAGAGGTGAAGGGGATTAAGAGATACAAACTACTAAGTATAAAATAAGTTACAAGGATGTAATGTACAGCATAGGGAATATAGTCAATATTAATGATAATATTGATATCATATCAAATTACTATGCTGTACACCTGAAACTAGTATAATATTGTAAGTCAACTATACTTCAGTTAAAAAAAAATCTGTATGGAATCAAGAATTAAGAAATAACTCATGTAAGGTTTCTCTTCATGATGAAATTAGTTACATATTTCTTTAAGATAATTTTCTTTAGACAACTGCGTTTCCTTAACTCTCACATTTAGTGTGTAAAACACACATGCATACAGGAACACACAGAGAAAGTAAGCCTAGTTGACACAGTAATAAAAGAATGAAGAGTCATAAGAGTCCAGTGATTTCAACGAGCTAGAGCAAGGAGTTTGGGATAATTTAGGGTTATGTTTAAGTGAGAACCAATAGTCTTAAAGTTCTGTGCATATTATTAAGCATATATATTCTTTTAAAAATACTTTCTTTTGAAGAAAGTTTAATAATTTCTCTAATTTAAATTGATTCTTGCTTGAAAGAGCCTATAATACATCAAATGCACTTACAACAAAGAGTGCCTGATATAATAAATACCCATTAAATGTTTATTATTAGTGTTATCTCACTTTGTCAACATAATTTAACTAAGAATGGCCAGCTATAAACAAAATTCTGTCTTCTATCCAGTCTTTAAATATCTTCATGTCATCCCACCCAATTCAAGAATTTTCTGATTTCTTGGCCCAATCAAAATTCAGGCAGTAAGTATAAATATATCTTGAGCCCTAATAATGTTCTTGTCACAGCACTTCTTGCTGGGTAAACTTTCAGGTTTTCTATCTTATCCTCTCACCTTTTTCCCACCAAGTGACCAATTGTTAATTTGCAAAAAATAATTTTTACTATAGTTTTAATGGATGATAAAAGTGGCAGCCTAGGTCTTCTCTCATGGCATAGAAGCTTTTAAACAAAGATCAAGGTATTCAACGTGTCACACTTTCACATATGTCTATGCCCCTGAAAAAATACCATTTAATTGTGCTTCCCATCTTGCTATAACTGGTCCTGGGACTACCAATGTTCTACAGAGCATTTGTATGTTACAAAATGCAGATCACATTTGAGTGCTTCTTCTTAAATGCCTAATGGGAAACAGAAAACCACTGTAATGCTACACTAAATTATAAGGGCTGTGGCTCCACTTACAGAAATCAGTCTAGCTTCCAGCTGGCACAGAGCCCAAGCTCAAATGAAGTCCCACATACAGAAACCCCTAAGAGGGGAAAAAAAAAAGTCTGACAGAGGAGTTCAAATAGTTTTCCTTTAATCTACTGAACTACATGAAATAAGGTATACTAAAGGATTCTTCGAGGAAAAAATTCTATGTAAATGTTATCGTTAAATAATAGTGATGACAGCCATAAAGAACTGAGTGACCCTAAAGCATAATATTGAAAGACAATGGAATAATAATGACACCAATTGAGGAGAAAATTGATGTAAGAAAATGGCCTGATAACCAGACAAGAAACGAATGCAGAATTATACTAAATTTTCGCTGCCGTGGGTCTGAGAAACTTCTAACGCAACCCAGTCATGTATAACTAAGTAGTATTTGTATTATTCCTCCTCAGCCTCCCTCCTACGACCCTCGAAAAGGTAAAAATTTTAAGATTACATAAAACACACAGCCAAGAAGTATGAGTTCAACTGCCACCTCTAATGAATTGGGAATTGCTACCTGGAGCCTGGTGTTGAGAAGAACTCTAAGGTCACCTCAGTGGGAACGGGAGGACCAGGACCCATGAGTGTTTGTTATCATGGAGTAAGGAGTAAGGCAGAATGAGACAATAGGAGAATGCTTTATAGTGGCCAGCACTGTCCTAGAGACTTGTTGAAACCAACCAATGGCTGTCTGGATATTCATCAATCTGAAATTTTACAAAACATAATTTTTATGTCAAAATTAACAGCTTATTTCAAAATTAAAATTTTTTTCCTAATACTATGCATTTCTTCCTTAACCCACCATAATCTATTTCCTGCCTTTATTATTTCATTGATGCTAGCATGTTAAAGATCACTACTAATCTCTGTACATCAAATTAATTGGCTGTTTCTTAAGATTTGGCCTCTCGGCATTGCTGAGATTTTTGGTAATTTTGAAATTCACTGCATAGAACTTTGTCCTTGTGTGGCTTAATCTCCTTGATTCTCTTTCATCTCATTTTGGAATAACTGCCTTCATCTAGTAACTCAGGCTACAATCTATCCTTGCTTTTAGCTGTCCTGCTCCCTTCTGTCACGTTGATCTTATCAAAACATTTATTTCATCCTACTGGCTTTCTACTCAAAAGCCTTGTTACATTTATGAGATAAAAGTGAAACACCTTAGCCTGGACCACTGGGTTCTTGTATTGGCTAGCTCCTGTAACGACACTTTCCAATGGCTAATCCCGATAGGAATTTATTTCTGACTCATGTAAATTCCAGGTGAAACTAGGGAAGGGCCTCTGTTCCATGCAATCATTCAGGAACAAGACATAAAGAGGTTCTGTGATTTTCAACGTAGATACAAAATCAAATCAGCAAATGAGAAAGAGAGAAAGTGGAGGGTTATACTGGAGGTTTTTGTGAGTCAGGCCTCCCATCCACATTCTATTGGCCAGAATCAGTCACATGGTCAAGATATCTGCAAAGGAGTTTGGAAAATGTGCCCAGTAGCAAAAAGAAATGGATTTATTGAATAGCTATGCAGTCTCTGTCACATTTCTACACAATCTGTTACAAACTAACTTCCAAACAACTTTCAAATCTTCATAAAATACAGCCTACCTAACCTATTTATTTACTCCTGGATATGCCCAGCCTATTTATAATGTTTTTCAGCAAGTAAGGCTGCCCTTCACCCACCTTAAATGGTCTCCCCCTTCTCTGCACATCTAAACTCTATATGCCTTTCAGAACAAGGTTTAAGTTTCACACTGCCCATGAAGCTTCCCTAGCTTCACAGTCATCTCTGCTTCCTTAAAATAGAGAGCACTATTTTCTATGTTATTTATTGGCAGATGCTGCTTCAAATATTAGTAGGCATCATGAAAAAACTGTGTGCATATCCAAGTCATGGAATGAACTACAGGGCTACCTGTACCAAGAGTTAGTTGCATCAAACGAAGACTGGCTTGTTCCAAAGTAAGAACCAACTACACACATTCCTGTGCATTTTGTGAGTCCATGCCACACTGAATGTGTACTCCATGACTTTTGAACAGACAAGATACGGAATCTGCCCATTCCATGTCTTAACAGTTCCTCATTCTCTGGAACCCCCTTCCAATTGACAGCAGTGTATCCCAACTCTCACATTAGTACAGGGTGACTCCTTCCTTCCTTTTCCATAACTATTGGATACTAAGCTATTTTAAATAGGTTGGATGATGTAAAAGGCAAATTTCTGCCATGTGGCAAAGTAGAGAAAGCCAGCCTGCAAAAAGAAAGAAGAAAGCATCTGTTCAGGAAGAAGTGACACAACAAAGAGAAAGCTAAGAAAAGCCTGACATAGTTCTAATTCCTGGTCCATCTTTTCCTGAAACTTAATTGAATTTCTTTTCATTGGTTCTGAGAAGCACTCCTATGTCCACACAGCCATTTTCCTTTTTTCCCTTTTGTCGTGTTAGTAATGTAGCACAGTGGTCAAGGGCATGGACCTTAGAGTCAGACAGATCCAGATTTGAATCTTAGTTCTGACACTTACTAACCTTGTGACTTAGACAAGCTATTTACCTCTCTGGACATCTGCTTTCTCATTTTTAAGATCTCATAAGTTATTAAAGATACCCTGTGTAAAATGTCTAAAACAATGGCTTAGATGCAGTAGATGTTCAATAAACAGTAACTGTTATCTTTTAAATATCCTACTTCATCTAATATTAAGTGCTGTTGACTATAAAAGACATCCTCATTACAGCAGTGTTAAATAAAATGTGGAAAGATGTCTCAGGATTGATGAAATATGGTGATACTGTTATCACTGAGCCTCTGGAAAGTATTCTAGAGCCCTTAACAGGCATTTTTCATAGTTTGCTTCAACTAAAATCCAAGTGTCATCAGGCCGGGTACACCTAGAGGTCTTGCAACTGTTCTCCTCTCTTGTTAGAGACATAGAAATTGTAACTATTATTAACTTCCAGGTGAGTTTCTTATCAGAAGAATTCCAAATGCTAAATGTAAACTGAGTTTTTGTCTTTGGAAAAGTAACACTTCTCCACTTAGCTCAATGCTTCTCAGGTTGGGATGACAAGCAATAATTATTTGAGAATGAAAACTTTTGTTATTCTGTTTTTTAATTTAGTGTGATAATTAATATGTGAAAGAGAAAAAAAGGACATCTCCATTTTCATATGTTAGTTAGAATTAGCAATATTGACAAGATCAAGTAACTGTTTTGATCATTAAATAATTACAGATGCTATAGAATTTTGCAATGGAATAAAATACATACAAATGCCAAAATTATGCATTAGTAAGTCACTGCCTTAAACATATGGAAATTTAATTTAAGACAAATGCCTGAGAAGCATCTAATCATAGAAACAATACTAGTATCTAATACATAAACAGTAGTAGGCAGAAAAAGAACAAAAATATACATAATGCTTAGCTGTGTATTACATGAATAAAAATTTTTTTGACTTTTAAAGAATTTTTGTATTATCTAAGAACTTTGCAGGAGTGCCAATAGCTAGTTCAAAGACAGAAATAATAATTTACAATTCTGTGGAAAACTTGGAGTCATAAGTACTTATATATTCTCTAGGAATGTAATAGAACGTACCCCATGAAATTTGTCTCTACCTCTCCAGCCCACCTGGAAGGACAAATCAGTGCAGTGAACATGTTGAAAATTTCTTTTTTTAAAAAATGGAGGGCGTCCCTGGTGGCGCCGTGGTTGAGAATCCGCCTGCCGATGCAGGGGACACGGGCTCGTGCCCCAGTCCGGGAAGATCCCACATGCCGCGGAGCGGCTGGGCCCGTGAGCCATGGTCGCTGAGCCTGTGCATCCGGAGCCTGTGCTCCACAACGGAAGAGGCCACAATAGTGAGAGGCCTGCGTACCACAAAAAAAAAAAAAAATGGAATTCATATCTAATGTCGTGGTATTACATTAGTTACATGTAAGTGGCAAGGGCAAACCTCAGAGGCCTTGCATAATACAACAATGTTATTTTAACAAACATTGTTGACTACTTATTCTGGGCCACATGTGGAATGCTATGAATTATAAAGCAAATTAAAGGATCTCAGAAAGGTATCAAAGGTATATCAAAGGTATTTATTTCATTATAGACATAAAGACCTCTGCCAAAGAAAAGAAAAATAATAATAATGAGTGATACAGGGTCCCAGGTATCCCAATTTAAAACCTACTTTTAGTCTCCAAATATCATGCAGGACACAACTCCTCTTCTGGCAGCAATTGTGTAGGTGGAGAGGAAGGAAATTCAACTTACATATGAAAAGTGTGCTTTATCACAAAGACACCATCTGTTTTCACTCTCCTCACTTTGTTAAGTCCAACTTTTCCAAAGAGCTCATCAAATATGAAGTTTACTATCTCAAGACCTACCTAAGGCTCAAATGTATGTATGAGACAATGGGGATTAGCTCTTGTCTAAAAATGCTTGTCATGGGGAAAAAGAGACAACCTGAGAACAAAACAAGACATACAAATGTGAGCCAAGTGGAAAGATGAGCAAAAAAAAGCTGGAGCCTGCCATATGGGAAAACAAAAGTAGTTTAGAATTTTTTAAATATCACAATACCAACCAAATAATAGGTGCTCAATATATTTTAATAAATACATTAAAATATGGAGATAATGTCTTCCTGTATAATAGGAGTCAGCAAACTATGACCCAAAGGCCAAGTCTAGGCCCCTGCCTCTCACAAGTCTTATAAATAAAGTTTTATTGGAACACAGCCATGCTCAGTTTTTTTTACATAGTCTGTGGCTGCATCTGAGCTAAAGTGGTAGAGTTGAGTTGTCACTATGGAGACCAAATGACCAACAAAACCTAAAATAGTTGCTATCTGGCCTTCTATTGAAAAAGTTTATTAACCCTAGATATAAGAATTGGAAACTCTCCTATTCTCATTGCCAAACCTACCAGAGTGTTCCCTCCCACTCCAATATATTTTTCTTCATTATTCCAAGGTTGGGGTTGCCTTCAAATACTCTCTGCTTTCTTTTTGCAGGCCCTGGCTTGCTGAAATTTATCACCCCTCAGGTCCAATGGGAGTCTGCAGAAAGCCCATTTTTTATGCTCTCTTGCATAAATTGATGGAACTGCTGTTTTCTAAAGGACAATTTTTAAGTGGAGCAATTTCTTTGAAGAATCATGGGGAAACAATAGATACAATGGTAAAATATGCATGGTAAGATAAGAATTTGAGATTACCCAGCATTCCCAGGTCTTTGGTGAAGCTGAGAGAAAAAGGAACAGGAGTATACATATATGCTGAAGATTTATAACATATGTAAGAAATCCATGAATCATTAAGATGGATCTGATTCTATGCTTGAGATCTATTGAAAATCCTTCAGTAAATGTATAAGTAAATCTATTTGCTAATCAATTCCCCCTTTAAGTTACAGTTTTGCAGATAGCAAACAAATGGAAGGAAATTTTAACTGTGTTTGCTAAAGGGAGAACTTTTATAAAATTCGGAGGAAAGCATGACTGAGTAGAAATAATTTTATTTATTAGGGGCCACACATTTAAGCCAGTAATTATTTTTCAACTACTAATTATAAGACCCTTTAATACTTAATTTGCCAATATAAAAGAAAGTAAGTAAACAAGGAAGGAGTTCTATGCTTCACAAACATCTACTGAATATAAACCACATTCATGAGAGTCTAATAGTTGCTAAACATAAAAGACTCAATTTCTACTTTTAGGAAGCTTAGAATCTACTGAAGAAGTTAGAGAGAATAACTGCCCCCATCCAAACTGAGTTTTATAATAATAAAGACCACAGTCTATCTGTTTTTCCTAAGAACACACACACATCACCCTCTCAGAGACTCAACCTTAAGCAACATGTTCCATCAGGCACATATGATAATTGACAATTACTGCAAGGCACTGTGCTAGTGTTTTATTTGCATTAACTCATTTAATCCTACACAGAACCCTATAAGGAAGTTCCGATTATCATACTTCATCACTATATCCATGGTTAGACGTGCCATCATGTTATGTACCACCAAGAAAGGGAAAAAAAAATGTGTTACCAATTAAATCATGACATTCCCTCAGTTGTAAGAGTCAACCTGACTTCAGAGTAGTTAACTGTAAAAATTCGTACTGCTTAGATTCAATTAATGATGGGTATTAACGTCATTTTTCAAGTGAGAAAATCAGAGGGCAAATAAGTAAATTTTTTTCCCTAAGGTCACTTAGATAAAAAGTGGCAAAATAGTCTGACTTTAGAGTCCACAACCCTAAACACTGAGCTTCACTGCATATAATAGAAAATTGGGAGTAACATACTGGATTTACTAAGAAACACAAAAGTGTTGGCTGCAGGCACAAACAGCAGGAAGCAAAGTCACAGGAAATATAGTAGCCGCCTCAAAGGAGTCTTTTTCTTCCTGTGTTCTGTGATTCTGTCTGTATAAGCTCCTTTTATTTCAGTGGTATTCAGGTTATTCATACCTCCCTTTTATTGCATTATAATCATGACTTGAGAGAGATCAACGAGAGCAAGAGAGCAAGGCCAGTCCATAAGTGTGTGTTAATTTAGAACACATTGGGGAAACATTAATAAGTACCATACATACAAGACTTCCACATAGCATGCATGGGTAAATGCAACACTAGAATTTATAATATTTTAAGTGGCAAGGCATGTACTTATATATATTCTGTAATAAGGTATATATTTATAAATTACATATTTTAATGCATATAAGATTCTCTTTGCAAAAGGCCTTTGGGAACAGAATATTAATATAGAGAGTATCTGACTTAGGTTATTACCTGCAAGGAAGAATAAACTGCAAAGCTGTAAACTGCCTAAGGGCCAAGACTGTATGTTATCTAGCACTTAGCACAGCAACTTCCACAAGTCAATAAGGTGTTTTGTTTTTTTTTTTCTTTTCTTGAAGCAAATGCATGACTTCTAACACTTTCATCATAAAAGCAAACTCTTTGTTCATTTGGCAAGTCCTTGTGTTTTGGTAAAAGATGTTATCTGTGTCACATACATTGTGTGGCTGAGTATGACTTCTTGATATGAAATGTAGGATTTCAGGACTTCCAGTGTAACTCTGAAATTGAAGTACATTTTCAATTGTTCATGACTCCAATGGGCCAGAAAAAGAAAGAACCTGTATGTATTCCAGACAGCCTCAGTGATCAAAGCATACATAGATTCACAATTTGTAAACTTCTTGAGACAGAAAATCAAGAAATAGGACTTTGCAATTTATGGATATTTGCTGTTGACCCTCATTTGGTCATTAGTAACCATGTCTCTTGCAGTGAAGTTTGAAGTTATTTTATGAGATCTACTTTGGATGAGACTAAGGCCACCCAAATCACATGTTTTGGCTTATCCAGTCCCAAAGAATTTGAACCCAAAATGAAACCTCATTGCCTTGCATCATGTTCAAACTGAATTTTCCTTTCTAAAGCCAGAATCTATTTCATTCTAATTGCAGTTATTTTGTCCTATCTCATCCCCTATAATCAAAGTATCATTTTAAAATGTTAAGAAACTATAGATGTCAAGAGTAATTGGAAATGAAACAAAATATAACAATTTGATCTTTCACGATTTAGTCTTCATATCAAAATATAAACTAAAAAGGGATTTTATATCTGGCATACTCTAACATAATGCTAGCTAAGAACTGGACCGAGAGAAGAAAAGTGGCAAAGGGCAGAAGGGAAAAATTAAAAGTCTGTGTAGAACAATGATTGTTTACTTTAAATGCAAGGGATATTCTTTTGAAGTGAATATTGTGCTAAGTGTTAAGCCAAAACCAAAATTATATGAATGGAAAGAAAGTAAAGGCTTTGAGTCCCTGATGGATTTTTTAAATTCCTGTGGAAAGTCTGATGGGCTGTCTTTCTTCTTATAAATAAACTATTGTGGTTTTAAGACATGTGTTGCGTCTTGGTTTATTTAATTCTGAATAGCAGAAAGAAAGAGTCACTTGGTGGGTAATACACAGTATATTGGCATTCAAAGTAAATACAACAGATCATATTTAAATTTAAAAGGGTCTGCCTCAGAATAAAAGCCAAAAGCCAATATAAAAAAAGGCACTGTGGTTGTGAAGAAAATCCAGTCTCTATAAAAATAATTCAAGCTAAATTATGGCAAGAGAAATGTTCCTCACTGGACAGATGAACTCAACCTAGTCATTTTGATTTAAGTATTATTTAACATTTTCTCTATTATTTGAGAAGGCAGAATTATTTGGTCATTAGAATCTTATCTAATTCATAAATTCCAAAATCTTCCTCATAGTTTCACTGCCATATATCAATGTAACATGTAATAAAATTGCCTAAGAAATAGGCATAATATATGATTTTTCTTTCTATTTAGGAAAACATTTTGATTTTTATACTTACAGATCCTTTGCCTTTATTTTAATTCTAAATGAATCTTTATGCCAATGGCCCTTGGAAATATAGATATTTCAGAAAAATTTTCAGTGATCTTAGTTTGATATCACCTAAGCAGTCTGATATTTTAAATCAGATTGGAAATGCTTAAAACTACAAAAAAAAAAATCTGTGGAAAGAAGCAAAAGGGGATTTCAAATCCTAGGGAAAAAAAATAATATTTAACTGATCCCAAGAAAATTATATTCTAAATTTATACCAATTTTGAAAACCTAATAAAATCAATACTTTACATAAAGTAGAATCTAGAAATCTCCATTGAATTATAATTAAGTGTTCCTCATCTATATATATTTTTCCTTTATTGGGGTTATAGCCTCTATTAACTATTTATAATATTTGGGCATGGGGCGTGGGGCAGCGCATGCAGAGAAGGATGGGGATAAACAAGAGAGAAAAATTACTAGGCCACCGTCCAATCATTTTACATTTCTTTGGATAAAAAGATACAACAGGTACATTTATAACTAATTTGCAGCAACCATCCTGCACAATCATATTCAACTTTTTTCTGCCTTCTCCTCCATTTTACAAGGTATGTAAATTAGAAGCAATTTGTCCCACATAAGAAACCATTCATTTTATCTTTGTAAGAGTTTGATATCACAGTCTTTCAATATTTTCTAGTGTTGGAAATTCACCATATCCATGTCTGCAATATGTCAACCTACATTTTCAGGCAATTTCTACACATTCACTCCGGCAGGAATTTCCCAAAAGTGTGCTCAGAAGACCACCTGAATCAGAATTAATGGGGGACATTTGGAAAATGCAGATTCTGGGGTTCAAGCCCAACCCTGCAGAGTCAGAACCTCAGCAGATGAGATCTGGAAGTCAACATGTTTTACAAGTTCCCCAGATGATTCTTATAGGTATCCCATTTTGAGCATCACTTATAACAGGTATTCAAGGGTCACTAGAAATGAGAAAATGGAGGGAAACAAAAGCTAATTTTATGAATATGTATAGCAAAACAAGAAAAAGAGTACATAAAAGTAATTCAAAGTAGTGGAGAGAGCATAAATCAGGGCTAACAGAGGCAAAACTCAAGTTCAGATAAGAGATAGATAAACAGATAAACAGACACATACATACATAAATAGAAAGATAGAGTCTCCTGATACATCAGTGCCAACAAATACCTAAGGAAAAAACATATTTATAAACTGGGATGCATTCCCTCTTCCAATGACTTGCTTATATAGCATGCACATTATTTTAATTTTCATTATACAATTGCCAGTATTTTGCAGACATCGTGGGATCTTGTTATAAAAACTGTTACTCTTATTAAGGCAAACTTTTGTGTTGTATGTAATGATTTGAGTACTGAATTCTAAACTTTAGTTTTTAATATAGAGGTTTACCAGCTGCCCCATGATCAGGTAATGGTTTAAAAATACTATATGAAGTAAAAAATATCACTCCCGAAATATCCCTGATCTAAAAACACAATAGCTAAACATCTCTCAAATTATAATGAGCTTAACTAAGTAATGAAGAGTCACCATATTACTATGCTTAAGATTCATATAGAACATTAGTAATAAAATTATACCTTTACCTTTGGACTTATTTAGCAAATAATTTAATAATTTCATTCAAAATACCATTATAGTTCAAGCTATATTTGAAAATAAGTTTTCAACAAGCAATAAAGATTTAAATTGACGTGCCACCTAACATATCTTCAAAAAACATTTTTGGATGAACTAATGAGTTAATGATTGGCTAGGAAACCCATACACCAATTCAGGCAAATTTAACCTTCACCATTCAAGGGAGGTGAAAAGTTATTAGAAAGTAGTGATTTAACTTTGAAAAGGAAATAACCTAATAATCTCCTTTAAACTGTATACATTAATATAGTTAGTCTTCAGAGATTTCATGGAAACTATTTAAATTGTTTTGACAATTTGCCACTACTTATCTCTGTGTCAAGATTATCAATACTCTGAATATAAAACAAAATATAAAATAGTTTGGCTGCAGAGGCACTGAGAGTCTGAAGACGTAGGCTCTAGTGGCATACTACTTTGGGTGGAATCCTGACTCCCCACTTCACTATGGGATCTAGAGAAATGAATTTGCTTGTCCTGGCCCCACTGCCTTTTCTGTAAAATGGGAAGGATGGTGGTAACAGTAACTGTCTTTTAAGATTGTGTGGAGATCTAATGAGATAATTCACCCCTGATGCATCACACATCCTCAATAACTGTTTGTTATTATTGCTATTTTTATCCAATTTTTATTTTCATCATAGCTTACTTTTGTCCTTGCTTATTTTAAAAATAATTTGATTTGAAATTACAAAATATACTTATTATAGTAATATACTGCTTTTAACTGTTATACACATGTACACGTATGTGTGTATATATGTACATGTATGTGTGTATATATGTATATGTGTGTGTATGTATGTATATGTGTGTGTATAATATAACATTGTATTTTAATAAAAAGGTCTAACTGCTAAATAAGGTTGAAAGCCAACATAATATTAGTTGCCATGTTAGTCAAATTAAGAATTCAAAGTGTACCTAGTCATTTATAAGCATTATCGAGTATGTCTTATAATAATTCTGTAAATTTTACATTATTATTTTTATTCCCATTTTACAGATGAGGAATGTGAGCCTCATAGAATTTGCCTATAGCCACAAAGTCAGAAAACATCAGAGCCATGATTAAAACCATTCTGATTCCAATACCTATGTTTTTTGTATTATATTATACTGCTTTACATCAGTGTGGGATTTTTTAGCAGGTAAGACAGTTAAACAACCTGTACTTAGGAAACTACCTTTCTGTGCAGGTAAGGGGTGAACCAGAGCAGTAAAGTGTGTTAAGGCAAACCAGTGGAGAGGATAGGCACTCAGCTGGTGAATGGCTGGGATCTGCATATTCTGGCCAAACTAACCCTCTACTCTAGATTGCATTCTAAGATGATTTCGCCTTGGTATCCATTTCCTTAAATGACTGCTGTCTACAGCTTCTTAAATCCACACGGTAGCCATCCTGGAGAAGAATGCCTGAAATGAAACAGCTGCAAGGGTTCAGATGCCGCTGTCAATCTCATTTGTCATTTTCCATCAAAGCCCTCTCAGCCAGACAAGCAGTTCTGTGGTATTCTTAGTTAGGGCCTACTTAGTCGGCTGAATCACTGTGACCTTTCTTTTTATGGCAACCTATTCAAATGGCTTCACTTGCCCTATACCTCCCATTCACACTGTTGTTCTACAACCCCTTATTTCACACATCTCCTTAGAAGAAATGTTTTTTGAATAGTGTTCTACAAATAAATGTCGTTTTCTTCTCTTATTTTTAAAAATGAACAATAAAAATATATCTCACCAATAGTAGATCCTGATGGTAAGCTATTTTCAAGGCTCATCCAGAGAGAAGTTTCAATTAGTATGGTTGATGCCTTGTGTAAGTTAGAATTATGTTGTGTTGCTTATGAATACATAGTTGGCTCTAGCATAGGAATCATAGAAACTCCCTGTACTTGGTTAAGTGTATTTCTACCATTTCTGATTTAGTTTTTTTTACTGCCTACCACAGGAAGCTAAAATTGCAGCAATTTCCAGGGTCAGATAGGGAGAGAAGTCCTGGATGAAATTTAGACAGAACCACACACTTCCCTTCCCCAAACCCCCCAAGATGTGGGCCCTGGAAAAGGCCTTTCATAAAGAGGACCTATCAGTTAAACGTCTCCTTTGTGGGCAGATCTGGCTCCGGCTAAGTCTAAGGTGTATAAAGAGAGTGGAAGTTTTTACAGCAATTGCCTAAAACTGTGTTTTAATTTCCATACACACATTTGGAATCTTGTTTTATTTTTAGTTTTTGCCATCACTGTTCAAACAAAACAGCAGGTTAAAACTTTTTTTCTCAAATCATATGAAAACCTCACATAACAAAAGTCCAGTGCTATTTTAGACCAAGTAAATACAGACAAGTAGACCTTAGAGCTCCCCTTGTCTTTTGGCTCTGCTTCAGTCTAAACTAAGAGAAGCCTTTCTGGAAAAAAAACGAAAGTTACAGTTCTTAAAATGAGACTAAATTTAAGAGAGCTAATAAGCAATAATTCTGCATACAGCTATTTTAAAGTCCATGAAGAATAACCTGTAAAATACAAGACATTAGTTACCAAGTCCTTTTGAATTGTTTTCATTTTTAGGACAGTACCTATAGATGTGTATTCTGACAGCATGTTTTGAAATAATAACCACAAAGACTAATTCAGTCCTTTATTCACATAATCAGCAAACATTGATTAAACGTGTATACTATGTGTAGAGCCTTAGGCTGAGTTGGGAGGAAAACAATGTCTTTGTCCAGACCTGGCCTTCAATGAGTCACAGTCCAGAAGGAAGATCAAACTGTAAACAAATCATTACAACACAATGTGGGAAGTGTTGATATGTGTATGTGTAAAGTGCCATAAGAACACTGAAGAATGAGCAACTAGCCATACAGGAAGTAAAAAAAAAAAAAAAAAATCAATTAAGAAACACCTTACCAAAGAGGTGGTATTTTAGCTGAGTTGTTTGATCAAAATGGGGCAGAGTATTTCAGAAAATAAACAGGCAAAGGCCTAAAGAGAATAAAACATATTACATTCAGACAACCAGAGCAGTTTATGTTCGATTTCAAGATGAATTTTAAAAGCAGAAGCAAGCCAAATTTTCCTAATGATTTCTGAGGAATTTGAGCATTAACCTGGAAGAAATAGGGAACCTTTGAAAAACTTTAAATTATTAAGTATATTAAAATTAGAGAGACCTATTAGCAAGCTGGTGCAGCAGTATAGATAGGAAAACAGAAGGACCCAAAGTAAGCCAGTAGGAACGGAGAGAAGGGGACAAAACCAGGAAAAATAGGGGAAAAATAATCAGAAGCCTTAGGCACCTGAACAGTTGAGGAGGCTGAGAGAGAAAACAGAATTAGAGGTAATTTCAATAACCACTTATGAGGCTTTTAGCTTCAAGTGATGGGACGCCCAGCTCAAAACAGCCAAAATAACGAGTCATACAAGGAAAGTGTGCAGAGGTTGGAAGAGCCACAGAGTTTCATCAGGGCAGACCTGCTTCTTTATGACTCTCTTGCACTGTTCACTTCCACCTGACAGGCTTTTTGCTAGGCTGGCCCTCCTCATGGCAGGCGGAGGGGCTGCCAATCCTACCTGAGCCACATGCATTCTGGTTAATACACAGGAGAGAGTTAGTATCTCTTACAACCTGAACTTTGTTATCATCGGACTGGCTTAGGTCTTTGCCCACCCTGGAACAGTATTTGTGGCAGTAACAATGTCATTTGCTTATTGGCTTAGGCCAAGGTTTCCAGAAGCAATCACTATGTCAAGGGAGACAGAATTATCTTAATTTAGAGTTAGCTGGTCCCACTTATGGGGCTAGGAATCATATCAATTCCAATAAAAACTCATGTCTGCCACACAATTGACTTGAGAGAAGAATATATGTGGGGGAGACAATGCAATGCCCACTAATATGCAGACTGAAATCACTACTTACACATATTACTATGTTAGCAAGTCGTCAAGACTAATTTCAACAAGCAATTTCCAGCCTGAGGAAGTAACTACTTTATTTCCTTCCTGTTCCTCTAGAATAACACTATTCATTAACTTGTAGGTTCCTAGCTGAGACAGACGACAGGTATTTGTATGTATATCTTTCTTGAAAATATGATATCTTGGAACATCAACTAGAGAATTATGTAATTTGATAAATTCTATATTTCTTCCTAAATATTATTCCTAACTATTCAGGAATAAATCAATTAACAATCTCCATTTTAAAGAATGCTCTAATATATGTTCCTCATGCACAGACTAGGAAGGTAACTTTTCTACTATTTTCTATTTTCCATTTTTTTTGGTAGATTTATAACTAACGTGCAGACTTCTACTGGAATTACACTTATCCAGGGGATATACAATGAATTTGCCATTATAAAACACAAAATATGTTTAAAATTCTTATTTAAATCTGACATATGTGTGAATTTGCTATTACTTAGTATAAGTAAAAACACAGAGATTAGCTACTGTGTTAATTTTTAAAGATGGTTCCATGCCAATATAACAATAAGGTATCATTAAATGAAATTCACTGGTTAACAAGACCCAAACCTATTTGTTCATCTGGTACTTTGTAAACTAGTGTTTAGAGGATTTAATAGGGAAAGATATGTGGGGTCAGCCAGATGGGTCAAATCCCAGTTATGTCATTTACTAACTATATGACCTTAAGTATATCAAGTATGTTAATTATATCTCTGGATATCAGTGTCATCATCTCTAAAATGGAATCAATAACACACAGCTCATGAAACAAGAGGAAAGATTATAGACTATAACAAATGTAATGGGCCTGGCCCATTGCGATCTTCATTTGCTGGTTGACAACTATACAACAAACTCAAGTATACTTAATGTACTGTATACAGAGTAAAAGTTTAGTAAACACCTTGGTAGGTTTTATAACATAAAAACAGTAAGGTTTTTTAAAAACATCTTATATGGCTTATTAAAGAACTGGGAATGTTTTAAAGGTAGGTAAATGATTACTTAAGATGTCTAATTGAGGGGAAGGAACATATTCATTGATCATTTAAAAAGATTTATTAAGTACCTAATATGTATTAGGTACTGTACAAGGCCCTCAGATACAGGATTGAACAAGAAAAATCCCCTGCCCTCGTAGAGCTTACGATCTTGGTATAACTGATAAACAAACAAGCAAATAAATAATCATGTATCTTCAGACAGTGGTTAAGTATGATGAAGAGTAAGAGATACGGTGACAGACTCTAATAACAAGATGGCAGAGTAGGAGGACACGGAGTGTGCATCTCCTCACAACTAGGGCACATACAAGATGCTGGTGGGGCACCTCGACACACAGTGGATGGGAGGAACCCCTGAGCGACCGACTTGCGGGACCTTGGTTCATGGGCTGGGGATTGGGCCTGAGCTCCTGTACTGGAAGCACTGAATCCGAACCTCTGGACTAACAGAGAACCTCAGACCCCAGGGAATATTAACTGGAGTGAGGTCTCCTGGAGGTCCTCATATCGGCACCAAGACCCAGCTCTACCCAACTGCCTGCAAACTCCAGGGCTGGAAGCCTCAGGCCAAACAACCAGGAAGACAGGAACACAGTCCCACCCATCAAAAAAAATGAGATGACAAAAAAATATGTTACAGATGAAGGAGCAAGGTAAAAACCTACAAGACCAAATAAATGAAGAGGAAACAGGCAACTTACCTAAAAAAGAATGCAGAGTAATGATAGTAAAGATGATCCAAGATCTCAGAAAAAGAATGGAGGCACAGAGTGAGAAAATACAAGAAATGTTTAACAATGACCTAGAAGAACTAAAGAACAAACAGAGATGAACAACACAATAACTGAAATGAAAAATACACTAGAAGGAATCAATAGCAGGATAACTGAGGCAGAAGAACAAAAAAGTGAGCAGGAAGACAGAATGGTGGAAATAACTGCCAAGGAGCAGAACAAAGAAAAAAGAATGAAAAGAACTGAAGACAGTCTCAGAGACCTCTGCAACAACACTAAACCCCACAACATTCGAATTATAGGGGTCCTGGAAGAAGACGAGAAAAAGGAAGGGTCTGAGAAAATATTCTAAGATATTATAGTAAGAAACCTCCCTAATATGGGAAAGGAAATAGCCACCTAAGTCCAGGAAGTGCTGAGAGTCCCATAAAGGATAAACCCTAGGAGAAACGCACCAAGACACATGATAATCAAACTAACAAAAATTAAATTCAAAGAAAAAATATTAATAAGCAGCAAGGGAAAAGCAAAAAATGACATACAAAGGAATATCCATAAGGTTATCAGCTGATTTTTCAGCAGAAACTCTGTAGGCCAGAAGGGAGTGACAGGATACATTTAAAGTGGTGAAAGGGAAAAACCTACAACCAAGACTACCCAGCAAGGATCTCATTCAGATTCGATGGAGAAGTCAAAAGCTTTTCAGACAAGCAAAAGCTAAGAGAATTGAGCACCACCAAACCAGCGTTACAGCAAATGCTAAAGGAACATCCCTAGGCAAGAAACACAAGAGAAGAAAAAGACCCACAATTAAGAAAATGGTAATACGAACATACATATCGATAATTACCTTAAATGTAAATGGATTAAGTGCTCCAACCAAGAGACACAGACTGGCTGAATAGATACAAAAACAAGACCCGTATAGATGCTGTCTACAAGATACCCACTTCAGACCTAGGTAAACATACAGACTGAAAATGAGAGGATGGAAAAGACATTCCATGCAAATGGAAATCAAAAGAAAGCTGGGGTAGCAATACTTGAATCAGACAAAATAGACTTTAAAATAAAAACTGTAACAAGAGATAAGGAAGGACATTACATAATGATAATGGGATCAATCCAAGATGATATAACAATTATAAATATGTATGCACCCAACATAGGAGCGCCTCAATACATAAGGCAAATACTAACAGCCATAAAAGGAGAAATCAACAGTGACACAAGAATAGTAGGGGACTTTAACAGCTCACTTACACCAATGGACAGATCATCCAGACAGAAAATAAATAAGGAAACAGAAGCTTTAAATGACAGAACAGACCAGATAGATTTAAGTGATATTTATAGGACATTCCACACAAAAGCAGCAGAATACACTTTCTTCCCAAGTGCACACAGAACATTCTCCAGCATAGATCACATCTGGGGTCACAAATCAAGCCTCGGAAAATTGAAGAAAACTGAAATCATATCAAGTATCCTTTCCAACCACAATGCTATGAGATTAGAAATCAATTACAGGAAAAAAGCTGTAAAAAACACAAACACATGGAGGCTAAACAGTGGTGCTGCTAAATAAGCAAGAGATCAGTGAAGAAATCAAACAGGAAATTTAAAAATACCTAGAAACAAATGACAATGAAAACATTAACAACCCAAAACCTATGGGACGCAGCAAAAACATTTCTAAGAGGGAAGTTTATAGCAATTCAATCTCACTTCAAGAAACAAGAAAAATCTCAAATAAACAATCTAAACTTACACCTAAAGCAAGTAAAGAAAGAAGAACAAAGAAAACCTGAAGTCAGTAGAAGGAAAGAAATCATAAAAATCTGAGCAAAATAAATGAAATAGAAATGAAGAAAACAATAGCAAAGATCAATAAAACTAAAAGTTGGTTCGTTGAGAAGATAAACAAAATAATAGACCTTTAGCCAGACTCATCAAGAAAAAAAGAGAGGGACTTCCCTGGGGGCACAGTGGTTAAGAATCTGCCTGCCAATGCAGGGGACGAGGATTTGATCCCTGGTCCGGGAATATCCCACTTGCTGTGAAGCAGCTAAGCCTGTGTGCCACAGTTACTGAGCCTGCGCTCTAGAGCCAGTGAGCCGCAACTACTGAGCCCACGTGCCAGAACTACTGAAGCCCGCGCACCTAGAACCCATGCTCTGCAACAAGGTAAGCCACCGCAATGAGAGCCTGCGCACCGCAAAGAAGAGTAGCCCCCTCTTGCCGGAACAAGAGAAATCCTGCATGCAGCAACAAAGACCCAATGCAGCCAAAAATAAATAAATAAATATATTTTTAAAAAGGGAGAGGACAAATCAATAAAATTAGAAATGAAAAAGGAGAAATTACAACTGACACCGTGGAAATAAAAAGGATAGTAAGAGACTACTAAAAGCAAGCAGATGCCAATAAATTGTACAACCTGGAAAAAATGGACAAATTCTTCGAAAGGTACAATTTTTCAAGACTCAACCAGGAAGAATTAGAAAATATAAACAGAACAATCACAAGTAATGAAATTGAAACTGTAATTTAAAATCTTCCAACAAGCTAAAGTCCAGGACCAGATGGCTTCACAGGCGAATTCTATCAAACATTTAGAGAAGAGCTAACACCTATTCTTCTCAAACTCTTCCAAAAATTTGCAGAGGGCAGAACACTCCCAAACTCGTTCTACAAGGCCACCATCACCCAGATACCAAAACCAGACAAAGATATCACAAAAAAGAAAATTACAGGCCAATATCACTGATGAATACAGACACAAAAATCCTCAACAAAATGCTAACAAACAGAATCCAACAACACATTAAAAGGATCATACATCATGATCAAGTGGGATTTATTGCAGGAATGCAAGGATTCTTCAATATATGCAAATTAGTCAATGTGATACACCATATTAACAGATTAAAAAATAAAAAAAACGTATGATCATATCAGTAGATGTAGAAAAAGCCTTTGACAAAATTTAACACCCATTCATGATAAAAACTCTCCAGAAAATGGTCATAGAGGGAACCTACCTCAACACAATAAAGCTCATATATGACAAACCCACAGCAAACATCATTCTCAATGGTGAAAAACTGAAAGCATTTCCACTAAGATCAGGAACAAGACAAGGATGTCCACTCTCGGCACTCTTGTTCAACATAGTTTTGGAAGTCCTAGCCATGGCAATCAGAGAAGAAAAAGAAATAAAAGGAATCCAAATTGGAAAAGAAGAAGTAAAACTGTCACTGTTTGCTGATGACACAATACTATACACAGAAAATACTAAAGATGCCACCAGAAAACTACTAGAGCTAATCAGTGAATCTGGTAAAGTTGCAGGATACAAAATTAATGCACAGAAATCTATTGCATTCCTATACACTAACAACGAAAGATCAGAAAGAGAAATTAAGGAAACACTCCCATTTATCAATGGAACAAAAAGAATAAAATACCTAGGAATAAACCTACCTAAGGAGACAAAAGTTTTCTGTATGCAGAAAACTATAAGTCACTGATGAAAGAAATTAAAGATGATACAAACAGATGGAGAGATATACCATGTTCTTGGATTGGAAGAATCAACATTGTGAAAATGACTCTACTACCCAAAGCAATCTACAGATTCAATGCAATCCCTATCAAAGTACCACTGGCATTTTTCACAGAATTAGAACAAAATATTTTACAATTTGTATGGAAACATAAAAGACCTCAAATAGCCAAAAGCAATCTTAAGAAAGAAAAACAGAGCTGGAGGAATCAGGCTCCCTGACTTCAGACTATACTATAAATCTACAGTAATCAAGACAGTATGGTACTGGCACAAAAACAGAAATATAGATCAATGGAACAGGATAGAAAGCCCAGAGATAAACCCACACACATATGGTCACCTTATCTTTGATAAAGGAGGCAAGAATATACAGTGGAGAAAAGACAGTCTCTTCAATAAGTGGTGCTGGTAAAACTGGACAGGTACATGTAAAAGCATGAAATTGGAACAGTCCCTAAAACCATACACAAAAATAAACTCAAAATGGGTTAAAGACCTAAATGGAAGGCCAGACACTATCAAACTCTTAGAGGAAAACATAGGCAGAACTCTCTATGACAGATCAGGAACAAGACAAGGATGTCCACTCTCGGCACTCTTGTTCAACATAGTTTTGGAAGTCCTAGCCATGGCAATCAGAGAAGAAAAAGAAATAAAAGGAATCCAAATTGGAAAAGAAGAAGTAAAACTGTCACTGTTTGCTGATGACACAATACTATACACAGAAAATACTAAAGATGCCACCAGAAAACTACTAGAGCTAATCAGTGAATCTGGTAAAGTTGCAGGATACAAAATTAATGCACAGAAATCTATTGCATTCCTATACACTAACAACGAAAGATCAGAAAGAGAAATTAAGGAAACACTCCCATTTATCAATGCAACAAAAAGAATAAAATACCTAGGAATAAACCTACCTAAGGAGACAAAAGACCTGTATGCAGAAAACTATAAGACAGT
>NC_041221.1:88757668-88776793 GCF_002837175.3 Physeter macrocephalus | reverse complement strand
GGTAACCTAATTTACTACAAAGGAGGCAAGAATATACAATGGAGAAAAGACAGCTTCTTCAATAAGTGGTGCTGGGAAAACTGGACAGCTACATGTAAAAGAATGAAATTAGAACATTCTTAAACACCATACACAAAAATAAACACAAAATGCATTAAAGACCTAAATGTAAGAACGGACACTATAAAACTCTTAGAGGAAAACATAGGAAAAACACTCTTTGACATAAATGACAGCAAGATCTTTTCTGACCTACCTCCTAGAGTAATGAAAATAAAAGCAAAAATAAACAAATGGGACCTATTTAAACTTAAAAGTTTTTGCACAGCAAAGGAAACCATAAACAAGACGAAAAGACAATGCTCAGAATGGGAGAAAATATTTGCAAACGAATCAACAAAGGATTAATCTCTAAAATATACAAACAGCTCATGCAGCTCAATATTTAAAAAAAAACAACAACCCAATCAAAAAATGAGCAGAAGACCTAAGTAGACATCTCTCCAAAGAAGACACACAGATGACCAACAAACACATGAAAAGATGCTCAACATCACTAATTATTAGAGAAATCAAATCAAAACTGCAGTGAGGTATCACCTCATACCAGTCAGAATGGCCACCATCAAAAAATCTACAAACAATAAATGCTGGAGAGGGTGTGGAGAAAAGGGAACCCTCTTGCGTTGTTGGTGGGAATATAAATTGATACAATTACTGTAGAAAACAGTATGGACGTTTCTTAAAAAACTAAAAATAGAACTACCATATGACCCAGCAATTCCACTACTGGGCATATACTCTGAGAAAACCATAATTCAAAAGGACAGAACTACAATGTTAATTGCAGCACTATTTACAATAGCCAGGACATGGAAAAAACTTAAAAGTCCAATGACAGATGAATGCATAAAGAAGATGTGGTACATATATACAATGGACTATTACTCAGCCATAAAAACAAATGAAATTGGGTCATTTGTGAAGTGGATGGACCTAGAGTCCGTCATAGAGTGAAGTAAGTCAGAAAGAGAGCAACAAATATCATATGTTAATGCATATATGTCAAATCTAGAAAAATGGTACAGACGAACCTATTTCCAGGGCAGGAATAGAAATGCAGATGTAGAGAATGGACATGTAGACACAGGGGTGGGAAGGGGAAGGTGGGATGAATTGGGAGATTAGAATTGACATATAAACACTACCATGTGTAAAACAGATAGCTAGTGGAACCTGCTATAAAGCATAGGAACGCAGCTCAGTGTTCTGTCATGACCTATTGGGTGGGATGGGGCGGGGGGTGAGTGGAAAGGAGGGGATATATGTATACACATAGCTGATTCACTTCATTGTACAGCAGAAACTAACACAACATTGTAAAGCAATTATACTCCAATTAAAAAAAAGAAAACCACAAAAAAATACATTCTAATAAGATCCTCAAAACAAACAAGAAAAAGAAGATAGGGTAAAGGCTGAGAGAGTGATCTGGCAAGGGGGGGAGTCAGTGGTCAAGGTTTTAGATAGAATGATCACCAAAAGCTCCCTGCTGACTCTATGTCAATGTCTACTGTAGTTTCACAGGTCAGACTTTCTCTCATTTTCACATATAATAAACAGAAATAACAGCTAAGCTCCCTTCTCCACAGTTCTTATGAATAAAGCCTTAAGAAGATTCTCGTTTGACTTTCAGAATCAGGTTAATCGTACTGTTGCTTATTATAAGGAAGCTATGAATTGCTTTGAAATTAAAAATTGAAATTGAAAACATGTTATCTTTTCAAAATATTAAATTTTTCAACCAAAGCAAGAAGCAAAAGTCTTGCTTAAGTAAATTTTAATATTTCCTTTGCTATCTGAGGAAGACTACACATTTTGGATTGTGTAAAGGATGGAATGTAGTTTAAAATGTGATGTAATTTTATTTGGGAATTTAACAGCACCTGCTTTGTTTTCGCTGGAATCCTTTCAAGCACCTTCTCAATTAAGCAATACATTTTCTTAAAGAGAGCTGAATATCATGAACTCGGATGCCGTTATGGAAAAAAAAAAAAAGACTATTTCACCATATATTGTGTATTGCACTGAATGTGTATCGATTATAAAAATCATCAAAAATGTTATCAATGTTTAGTGAATGCATTATTGAGGGATAATCAACTTGATCAATTACAACAGTATCTAAATATAGGTACAGATTGATGTTTGTCATCTTGACACAGCAAAACCCACAAAATTGTCTCTATTTGAAGGCCCCGTCAAAATATTTTTTAAAGAATTTTATTTTAAAATATTGGTTCCCAGCGAATTAAGGGAAATATATACATATATATACACATAAATACACCCACATATGTGTGAGTGTAATTGAGTCATGGTTTCAATCCTGTTTTTCTCTAAAATCTTGTTTGTCTTTACTGCACCAAACTGTACAGATTTAGAAGAAGACACAGAGATTAGTTACAGACCACAGAAATGTTCATTTTCTAGTCTTTCCTATCATCACTAGTCTAGCGTCTACCTTGTTAAACTTATCTGCAGAGCATTTCACTTACACAAAACTACAGAGGTTTCAATCTCTGGTGCATTTTCAGAATGTCCCCAGCGATACCACTGTCTAAACATCAACTTGTCAAGATGAAATGCCAGCTGCAACAACTGCAGAAAGAGTATTTGCTCCAAGGGCTTCTGCAGCATTCTTGACCACACCTTTCTTCTTGATGCACCCTTTCCTTGGTTTCCGTGACACCGTTCTTGTGCGCTCTTAAGATTTTCTTCCCAATTCCCTGGATGCTTTTGTTCTCTTTAATTGCCTCTTTTTCCTCATTGCAGAACTTAAATATTGCTGTTCCACAGACCCTTGTATAACACCTTTTGCCCTTCATTAATACCTATCTACCAACAACTACATTTTAAGATAAGTTCAGGCAAGATACTTGATACAATGGAAAAAATGGAAAGTAAGTGTCAGCATAGACTGTACTCTAGATGAGCTTGTAATATGGTTCAGTCAAACAGATAATCAGGTTCATCCAAGTTTCTTATTATATCAGAATCTTTCCATTTATTTGCCCACCTGATATAAAGAGACCACACCGAGAAAGACTGTACTTTATTACTACATTGTTACGACATCTTAGGAACATGTATAATAATATCTAGTCATGCATTTCCCTATTGTTCGACAGATTCAGTTTTCTATGACCCCTATAATATCCAGGGCATTTTTTTTACTCCATCATAAAAACCCCCTAAAGTAGGTAAAAAGCGACATTCTAGGGAAAAGAGCTTAGAGTTTGAGATGTACACATACTTCGACTTCATACATACCCTATTTTTTTTTTTTTTTTTTTTTTTACTATACAAGTAACTTTGACTATACTTTTAACCTCCTTGAGAATATTAACAGATAGGTAAGTTGCCTATTTCAATATCTGAAAAAAAGTTGATTCTTTTTTTGGTTGCATCTTCACTGAGGATTTGCAGTACTTGCATTTAAGAACACTGCATGGCACAAACACAATTTCAGTCACACATCATCAAAATTATAGTATACATGTTTCTTTTTTAATCAAAAAATTCACGCTCATGCCTCAATTGATAATTTTCTAATTTTGTTTACATAGAACTCATATCCATGTGTACCAAATAAAATAGAATATTTAAGGTCTTTAAATTTTTAAAAAATCCTTTAATTTCTAAGTATGAACTATCTTATGGTTTAAACTAAGATGCATTTCTCTTTAGTAACATTTTCATTTTACAATTCTCAAACAGAAACAAACCACGGATGACCATTAAATAATTCTTTTTAGTTGATAACATCTGACGGAAGATAATATATTCTCATTGGTACACACAAATATGCAGTTCTCTTATTACTATTCATTGACTCTTACAGTTAGTGTATACTAGAAGGAAACGAGAAAACCTCTGAATATTACAATCTATAACAATCTCCAATATATAATACCTACTCTGTCTTTGCTCTCCAGTACTTTTCAGATAAAATAAGATGTGGTATTATTAAAAATATAAGGCTTATTGAAGTAAAACTTCTTTAAAGAATTTAAAATTTATTTAAAAAACTATTTTCTTTTTCATGACTTCTAGCTGAATAAAGCCAAATAAGAAAAAAACGTTCAGAATGTGGCCTAAGGAAATGTCCCAACAAACAAAATACCCAAATAGTCTCCATTCACATATTCACCAAGTATTGAAAGTCTGCTATGTGTTGGGTACAATTCTAGGCACTTGGAAAAAGTCAGCGGGGGGGCATATATGCTCTTGAGGGAATACAGACAGTAAACAATAATGGTAAAATATCATATAGAAAACAAAAAAGTAGAGCAGAGTTAAGTGAGATCTAAAGACCAGAGTGGGTAGCAATTTTTAAAAAGCCACTAATTGCAAAAAACACCTGGTACCACTCTGGTACCACTCCTGCCCCATTCCTATTGTGAGTGGGATTTTTTGTTTGTTTTAAGAAAATTATGCTGAACCAAGCAAAACAGCACTGTACTATATACCTTAAGTAATATGATTAAAAGTCAAAATGCCTAACCAGTTTTACTGATGCAAAATTTGTACTGGGAAAATAACAGAGACTTAAACCAATACAAACGACTTCGAAATGTAGCATTTTTAAAAATCCTATTTTCCTCCTCAACTCAGACAAAAAACCACACCAGAAATTAAAGCAAAACATCCTGATTAGATTAGCACCAGCTTCCCTGGTGGCCAGCAACTGGCTCCCTAACAGGGTGGGGCAAGAAAAGAAAGTTACTTGTTCTTTTCTGGGGCTGACTGCCTACAACAGCCTTGGGCAGTAGCCTGAAGCAACCCATCCTTTATTGGAACCATGACTGATGCAGGTTTATTGTTTTCCTTTGTGGAACCCCAAAGGACATAATGTTTATTGTTCATTTCCTCTACATAGAGGCTGTCTATCCAGCCTAAGTAATGCAGGGTCCAAACTTGGGTTTGGCAACCTCTAGCCTCCAGGCTAAATCCCATAGGGATAGTACTAGTGAATGCCAGGCCTGGCTTAAAATTTTAAAATTCCCTTGGCCAAATCTCATAACATACATGGTTTAACCAGATGTTGGGAATTAGTCGCAGAGAACCAATCCTTCTCTAGACTAGAGAAAAAACACAGCCACAACTCTCGTACTCTTCCTGATGTCCTTGAAGGTCCTGACCTCAACATGTTGGCATTCTATCAAAAATTCAGTACTGGGCATCCTTATAAGTTGTATGCTGCCCAGGGACAATGAGTTTGCCTTACTTACATTAAGCGACCTAGAAGCATATGGTGACTTGACTTTTGTCCCAAGTGGATACTACAACACTACACAGTGTCCCCACTAGAACATGCCATCTCCATTTCTTGAGTCTTATCATACAGTATTTTGAGTAAAATACAATGGCCAACTTCACCACAGCTTTTACTGCTATTTTTACATGCTGAATAAATTAATGAAAATCTTGTCAATTACACACACTCCACACAGGTCGTATAAACCTCTAAATTACCCTGTGAGCCATAAGTGTCAATGGTAAGAGAATGAAGATGGGATCATCTAAGCTTCACTATCTCTAAAATTCCTGAGCCTTTCTCATATCTTCCACCCCATTCTAACCCCTTCTCATTTTTGCAACTCTGAAGTCGGCCTCTTCAGGCAATAGAGAACGAGAAAGTCAGATCATGAACAAGATCTATGTTTGTGCCAAGGCTGCAGGACCACCCCACTGGCCAAGCTGAGGAATGTGAGTCCCTAGTACCATCCCATGTGTCTGGCTCCAAGCCCCGAAATACCATCAGCAACAAGCATCCAGTTGGCGACTATATCTTTCAGACTTGCTCATAAACACACACCTATATATACACCCACATATCACATTTCCCTGCCCAATGAGGTAAGGATGCCTTTTTTGTCTCGAGTTTCTAGTAATAACCTAAACTATGGTGGGCTAAAATGTCATCCAGATTATGGTCATATCCACAAGTGCTTTCTTAAGAGGTTTCCTGACACCATGGCTTCCAATTTCGGTATTTTTAAATCCGCTTGCACATTAAAACCCCCATACTTCTGGTATCAAAAGCAAGTATGCAGATGAAACAGAAACACACTCTGCCCATGAACAAGGAGATTGTTAGCTTGTTTCAGTGTCAAAATGTCATCTGTGCTGGTATATATTTTTTTAATTCTCTGAAAAAAAAAATGTTTCTCTTCATCTGTTAAAAATTTAAAGTGAATTGAAAACTCTTTGAGAATGCAACCCCTGTGTGATTGACAGTGACAAGCACACATACCTTGAAAGCTCCACTGCAATGTTTATACTTAATAAAAACAAATACTGTGGCATCTGAGAGTAGCCTAGTCGGCCATGCAGCTTTCTACCTGGCATCTTGTAAATTAATCTGGGTGTTTATGCTGTAGATCATTCATGATGAACATATTGCTATAGCAACATGCATTTCTTCCATTTTTTTCCCTGCTAATTACACTAACATCACCATCAGCTACTAAATCTTTGAATTACTAATGAATGTATGTGAAAAGCAATGTCTTGATAACACTCTTTCAGTATGTCCTTATCTACAAAGTAAGGAAAGAACAGATGCATATAATTTGATTATTTTCAACTTATTGTTAAAACTTGTCAATATAAGGTTAATCTATACTCAAATTTGAACATGTTGAAGGATTTGGGAAGTGTCTATTTAGAGCATCATATTTTTCAAAGAGAAAGAACATGGTGATCCCACGTAGAATTCTTTCCTCCCATGCCCATTACCACACCATCTTCATCATTTGGACCTACATTAAATTAACATTTGACCACGCAGAAGTTTTATTTAAACTTATGAACTGCTCAGGCTCCTACTTTTCTAAGTAGCTCAACCAAAAATATTATAAACATCAAATCTATTTAAATGAAGTTCTTTAGTAGAGTATCTAATAAAAGACTGCAGAGATTTTACTTGATATGTAGCACGTAGGCAGACACTTCTGGAAAATTTATGTTCATCAATACTAAGCATAAAGAAAGACCCATCCTAGGTAATTCCCCAAACCACTGAATCTTTTGAAAAAAATTATTGCTGTATAATTGACTTACAATATTATATTAGCTTCAGGTGTACAACATAGTGATTTGGTGGTGTTGGTGGTGGTTTGTTTTTTTTTCACTGTGCGTCTTGCAGGATCTTAGTTCCCTGACCAGGGACTGAACCCGTGCCCTTGGCAGTGAAAGGGCTGAGTCCTAACCACTGGACCTCCAGGGAATTCCCCAGTGTTTTTATACATTATGAAATGATCATCATGAAAAATCTAGTTAACATCTGTCACCATACAAAGTTATTACAATATCATTGACTATATTCCCTACACTGTATATTTATTTTATAACTAGAAGTTTGTACCTCTTAATCCCCTTCCCTTATTTTACCCATTCCCCCACCCCGCAGCTTGAAAAGGCTCTGTTAAGTATTCAGCTCAGTTGCACACTGAGTATGTTGGAAAGTTCTTTATTGGTCACAGAAATAGATATTTCCTAGTCATCTACTGATTAAATTATTAGTGCTTATTCCAAATATGTCTAAATATAGCCAAGTTGTTTAGGCCAAAGCCTAGCTCAGATCATTAGTAAAGTTGAAAATTTCTGAGATGATTCAACTAGGGTGAAATAGAGGTTTCACCTATTCAATACATATTTGAATGTCAGAAACAAATGAGGAACAAAGGTTGGATAAAGAAAGCTGGATTCCCCTAGCTAAATAAACTACTTCAATAAAACTTGATGATTATTTGGTGACTGTTTCAGCCATATTGCTCCCACACAATTTACTCTTCTAGGTTTTTCTATCTATTCTAAGTTAACTAGAAGTGAAATGACTATCCAAAAGGCAAGAAAGGAATTGATCCATTGGGGCTTTAATGTGCTACCCAATATCCTAATTCTGAATTTGTTTTTCCTAAGCTTAAGAATTTTGATGTATTATTGAACATATTTCACTGTGGGAATCATGAATATATGAAACTATTTCCAAGTCTTTCAATGTTCATGTATAGGAATGAGAAGAAAATGTTTGTCATGCAGCAAGAGAAAATTAATACAATAAATTAACCGTAAAAGGAATGAATCATAAAGATCATCAAAGTGATTACCATTTATTTGTTGAGGTCAGTATTATTATTTCTCTTGCTGTTTATTCCAGCATCACTAAATTAAATACTGAAAAATTTGCAATGATGGGCTCATCAAACATGTGTCTTCCTTAACAAAACTTTTCTCTACCTGTGCTCAACTGGATTCTGTGACACCTATTTCTTCCTACAAAGAGTAGGGAGGAGAAACTAGAAGAAGATTTCTATCTAGTCATCAAAACATTCAATGATTGTTATTCTGGGGATGTGGAGGAGTTCAGGAGAAACCACTGAAGTTAAAATGGAGGGAGCAGTGAGTCTCAGCTGTTTTCCTGTGCAAGAGAATGGAGCATTCAGAATCAGTTCCTTGCTGGTAGGGTTGCTGTGCATCCATCACGGGCCCCACACAGCCTTCAGAATCTCCCCTTCCAGGACTCGAAGAAGCTGGTGTGAGTGTGAATGGATTTGATAGAAGTTATTTGAGGGTAAATAATTCAAGATGGCAGGCCATTATTTTTATTACTTAACTCTAAATTCATGATGTATATGTATGTAAGTAATTTCTCAAAAGAAAGGTTAGAAGAATGAGCACTGCTTGGCCCATCTATTGGTTTTGACAGAAAAAAAATTCGACTTCACTACTGGGATGCGATTTAGAAGAAGTAACTACAAATCCGACTTTTAAAAATGTGGTGAAAAAAAAGATGTATGTGTTTGTACAAATACATGGAAATGTGTAGGAGAATATACAACAAAAGTAGATACCATCTAGGTGGGATTAAGAAAGAAAGGGGCAGGTTTTTAATGTTTTCCTTATAACCTATTATTTAACCTCCTAAAACAAGGATGAGTTCCTCTTTTAACAAAGGAGTCTTCTACCTGATGAGAAAGGATATTAAATGTAGAAATGAACTGTTTCCTCATTTACTTCTCATGTATCAGGAATTTTCCATTTCAGAAGGGAGACTCATGCCTGAAACTTTTTATCAAAGGAAAATTAGTTACAAAGCTTTACAGAGGAAGACTTTTTTTTTAAGAAAATTTGTAAAAAGAAAATTGCTTCCTTGCTGAGACCATGAATGGCAAGTTGCAGCTGAGAGTGAATTTTTAATACTTAGCTAAAAGTCCTTGATAAAAGTGGTTTATTATACAAGTGTAACAAATCCTTAATTGTATCAGTGTTTGCAACAAGTCCAACTGCATGATCAGCACCTTATGTACATATTATGTCTATCTGATTCAATTAGACTTCGAACATAATCAATACAGAAAAGACTAAAACAATTAGCTTCCTTTTCACACTCTCGAAGTTTGTCAGAGAGTAGCTTAGAAATAAATCTTTATTCTCCATAATTTAGGTTGCATGGGCTGCCAGTACCCAGGAGGTTTCCAACATGGTCCATACAATAGTTATCATTGTGTAATTTAAGTTCATTCTTACTCATTCTGCTGTTTCAGGAGGTAGGAACCTAATCCTAAACGCTCTTTCAAGAATACTAAATGAGAAAACACATTTCCAACTTTCTGAGGCAACAAGAACTATTACAAAAATTAGAAAACGATCAAAATCTGCTGTTTCTTTCTAGAAAAGCAGAAACTAGACTTGCCAGTTATCTTCTTTACTGAATCCAACTATTAGTTTGATTGAACCAGGATTTTTTATTGTTCTGTTTTTTGGCCAAAAAGCCACATGCCTCAAATTTGCTTTTACCATATAAGCAAATATAATTATTCAAATATTTAAATATGAATAAAACCTCATTAAATTTCCGTACAGAAAACCAGAGTCCCTTTCTAATAAAAAGGCAAAAACCCAAGGATGCCTTATTTGGAGACTGCCTGAAAAGTGCCTTCCAAAATATGATTTGAATTCACATCAGAGAAAGCTCCTAACAGGCCAACTTTCGTCAACTAACATCTTCCTTGCAACATCCATGTATTAGTGAAGGAAGCAGAGCAATTTTATGCCAGAATACTAGGTTGTACAAGGAGCACCAGCTGAGGAATCAGAGGACTCCAACTATACCAACAAGTAGCTTTGTGACCTCAGGCAAAGCCCTTCACCCAACAGAGAAGTTAAGCTGTTTCCTCACGCATCAGATGCAGACAGCTTTTCTTACTGATCTCAAGGAATTACAAGAGGACTCAAATAACATAACAACACTAGCATCTTTCCTCTTCATCTTTCCTATTCAGAATTATTTATTTGAATTCATAATGGGTTACTGTATTGTAACCTATTTATATATGTTTTATTTCCCACTACATTATACATTCTTCCAATGTAGGTACTGTGCCTTTTTTCTTTATATTCCAATTACTGTAGGATCACAATACATGTTTGTGAAGTGAAATATTGCTTTTAAGAAGTAAAGCACCATATAAATGTAAGGTGTTTTGTATGATTTTGCATCAGTATTGACAACAGGAGTCAGTCTAAAGATGAAAACCCCTCTGTGAGGTAGTCATTTCATATTGAAGGGCATTGTGTTCTGAATTGATGGGATCCACATTTCTCTCTGAATTCAGTGCTACAACCAAGGCCATAATCTACTAGGCCCTGGGTTCCTCATGAAAAAGTTCCTAGTCTTTTTAGTTTATGTTTCTCATCTCTCATTGAATGAAGTGCATTCTGTGGTGGAAGTGTGTGTTAAAAGGAATGCAAGTAAACAAATAAAAATGATTATCAAGTTGTAGACTTTCTAAATAAGGTTCCCCAATGCATCCACAAGATCACTGCATTTTAAGGACAGTTTGCACAAACACAAACTCTATTTTCAAACAAACAAGAAAAAAATCCACATTTCCAGCAAACACTAGAAAAGTTGTCTTTTCTTCTTTACGTACAAAAAGAAATCTACTTCAAAGGCAGCACAGCTGCCTATATTCTAACATTGCATATACGTTAATAATGATTTTTGGGGGTTTTTTTAAGAATGAGAAAAATTATTTTTTTAGCTAGGTAAAGATTCTGAAAGCTATTGACCAGGATCTATCAGTTTCTGGATCACTCAAATAGTATATAAAATATCATAGTAACAGAAGACCAACAAGACAAAATAAAAAGTCAATGGATGTGGATAAAATTATCCTGTTCAGTAATAAAGAAAATTCCCTCAGCAAAACTGAGCATTCTTTACATAAAATGAAAATTTAGTAAAATAATTTTCATACCACCAATTCCTGCCACATAAAAAGTAGCCAACAAATGTAAAACAAATGATTAAAAATCAATATAGTAACTGAGAAATGTGTTCAAAGAAAATACAAGACTTTGTCTCCAGTTTCATTGCTTAATCTTTAATATAAAGTCCTAATTTAGCATTTCAAGTTATTCACTTTCCTTTTTATCTGTTTTGTGTGACCTAATATTTGTCCTATTTCATCAGTACTTCTTTGCTGCACCATCCTGCAGGAGTGAAATTAAAGAAATTCAAATGACTTGAATAGGATCAAATAGTAAATTCATGACAGAGTTGCCAATGCACTAGAATTCAGCATCAGAATCTTCATTACCACTTCAGATCACTGTGTTGTACTATTCGCTCCCCTAGTAATTCTTACACCACTGAAAAAATATATATTTATATAAATATATATTCATATTAAATATATGTATATATGAGACTTTAAAGGTGGTACACTAATTTTGATGCGAGAAAACACATATTTCAATTACACTCCATGGAACCATATTGATTCTCCATTAAAGGTCATTTTTAAAAGAAACTTTTAGATTTAATGTTGAAAATTGGAATGTGGATGATAAAATATTATTTTATAAAAGCTATTTGTTTTGGACTTCCAAAAGAAACCCCACATATGACTAATTTAGAGTCACTGGAATTCCTTGCTACTTTAGACAAAGGCTAACAGAGTGAAGAGCTACTGGTAAGCAAGTCAGATGAATAGGAAAGAAAGGTGGCTCAGCTAATTCAATTACATAAATATCCGAAAATCTAAGTAGAAGTGTTCTAAACTTTTTGCCACAAAGGATATCAATATTTAAATATTCTCCATCAAGGGACCTACATTTTGAGAGATCTAGTTCATGGCACAAATTACACTAAATAAGTTTTTAATTAATATGAGTTGTCTTAGAGCACTGAGTTGATATAATTCCAGGCAAAAACAAAGACCCTAATTATTCTCCATAGCCTTAACAAGGGTTAATATATACTTCCTCCCAGGTGTACTGAAACAATGAAAAGGCTCACCCTAGGATCTCTAAGGATTCATATCATGAACTATTATGTTAGGGAACCCAGTTTTGCCTCCATACCCCAGTGTCCATAACTCCCTCACATTTTGAATACTAATGACATGAAGAGCCATTGATGAATTCATCTATTACCCTCTTTTTGACACTTAATCCATCAGGAGGTCCTGCTGAATCTACCTCCCTAGAACATCTCCAATTTTTCCATTTCTCTGTTTTCTCTCCCACCTTCCCTGTTCAAGGCACTATTATCGTTTTCATGGGCCACAGTAACAGCTGCCAACCAGGGCTCCATGCCTTCATTTTCCTCCCTTAAAATACATTCGTTCCACAGAGAATTTGGAGTTTTCTCTTTGCTGTGTTGATCACATCTTGTTGCTTACCTGTTTAAGGTTCTTTAGTGATTTCTCATTACATTTATTTATTTTGTTGTTGTTGTCATTGTGACAATTTTTTTTTATTGAAGTATAGTTGATTTACAATGTGTTAATTTCTGCGGCACAGCAAAGTGATTCATTTATACATATATATACATTCTTTTTCATATTCTTTTCCATTATGGTTTATCACAGGATATTGAATATAGTTCCCCGTGCTATACAGTAGGGCCTTGTTGCTCATCCATTCTATACACATAATAGCTTGGATGTGATTTTAGAGAACTATAGGAACCTGGACTCCATGGCTCTTATTGTCTCTAAGCCCGACCTGGTCACCTTTTTGGAGCAAATGACGGATCCCTGGGATGTGACGGAAAAGGAGACCACAGCCATACACTCATTACATTTAAAATAAAACTGAAACTCCTTACAATGACCTACAAGATGTGATAATGATCTGACCCATTCCTTCCTCTCCAATTTAACTTTCAAACCACTCCTTCCCTAGATGCTGGTCATCAGCCTAACTATACTTCTTTACTTTCCTCAAATAAGTCAGATGCATTCCTTGCACTTGCTGTCACCTCCACCTGGAACTCCCTTCTCTCTGATCATCCCATAACTGGCTCTTTGTTAACTGTTCTGATCTCACTTCAAATGACACCTATCCACAGAGGCCTTCCGTGATGCCTCAATCTGTCACAACCCTTTCATATACCTTCTATTACATTACTTGATTTTATTTTTTATCAGCACTTTTATCATTATCTGAAATCATCATATTCATTTATTTGTTTACTTGTCAATATCCCCCAATTAGAATGTAAGCTGTATGACAATGGGGATTGGCACATAGTAGGCATTCAATAAACACTTGCTGAACAGAAGAATCGATGCCATAAGCTAATTCTTTTAACCGAACCTATTTGGGAATATGTCTGATCTCTACTACTAGATATGTTTATTCGTGACGGATGTTTACTTTTGTTCTCTTTTTCCTGCACATGGTAAATAATTAATCAATTCTTTGAGTAAATGAATTTTAAAAGTGCATAAATCATTTTAATTCCATCAGAGACTTCTCTTCTAGACACAATGATACACTCTAGGTTATTACAGGGCATAGCATCTGTAAGTGGAGGACCAAGAAGGAAAATGAGAATCAATTCTTGACTTCTAAGCTGGGGAAATGCATGGAAACAATAAACTATAATACAAAATAGGGTGAAATAAATACAACTGGAGGATGAGAATTAAGATCAGAGATGGAGACTGATTAGTGAAGATGGGCCAAAGTCCAAGACACGTGCAAGGATAAAGGAAAAGTAAAGCTGAAGATGGGGAATATTTGGGCAACATCTTAATTTTGCAGAAAATGAGAAATTCTTTCCTTTTTTTTTTTTTGGCCACACAGCATGCGGAACTTCCCCGATCACATTTGAAGCATGGAGTCTTAACCACTGGACCACCAGGGAAGCCTGAGAAGCTCTTAAAGAAGAGGAATAAATGATGAATTAGTCCTCTGTTTAGATGTGATCTCCTCCAGGAGGCTGAGGTCTCCTTTCCTCACCATATTGGTTAGCGGACCCCATAGTATCACTCACCTCTCAAAAGAGAATCTGTTACATTGAACTGTAATTGCCAGTTTGATTTTTTCATTGTCTGAAAGTTCTAAAAGGGCAGTATATGGATATCTTACTTACCATTTTATCCCCACGTTCTGGCAAAGTACTTAAATCATGCAAAGGGCTCAATAAATGATTTTTGAAAGAAAAAATAAAGAAGGTAAGGAAGAGAACACAGGAGGAAGGAAAGGAGAAAGGGAGGGAAGAAGAGGAGGAAAAGCCAACCTCCTTCCTACTCTACACCACCCCTCCCCACCAAGCAGAGGGGTGAGCAGCATCTAATGTACTGCCCACCATTTGAAAATCTGGATATGGTTTACCAAGTGAATGTAGTTGGCAGAATAAACCATTAGCAGCACATCAAATACATCATATTCATAGTTACAAAAATAAAGCCAGTTCCAACAGTTATATTCTTAGGTTATATCTTTTGCAGGATTTAATTGAAGAAACATTTTAAACATTTATCCAGATTTCAAAACCATGTATTAGTCATTGATATAATGTATTCTCATACATGTGCTCAATATTTAGGCAATGTATTATTTTTATCTTAATTAAGACTTGTCTTTTTTTAACTTGCAGCAAGCTAAATTACATGTATTGTCATAGTCAGAACTCTAAACTCTGAACTCCATTTGTTTGACTGGGTAGGTCCTTAATATATAAGCCCTCTGTAGTGAGGGCATTTGAAAATATAAATGTACACGGTGCCTCATTTGGAATTAACCATATATTTAATACTTGAAACAGAAGCAGGAAATTGAGAGAAGTTTCGATTCTATCTAGTGTGTACTACAGTCTTTTATTTTGCACTGGGACAAGGTCACTCGGAAAAACTAATGGAGTCTACACAGGAAACAGCCTGCCTTGTCCTTCTTTAACAAGGAGACTGTACTGACCTTCAGTTTCACCGTTTGTTTTGGAAGAACATGTACTGCACAGCTAAAGTGGCTCCTTAGGCAACTCAAGAATGGGCAATTGCAGTTTTAAACCCAGATCTACGAAAGACTTCCATTAAGCAAATCAATGACTTCATTAATATCAGTTTCTTCAGTTATAAAATGGACCTTTTAAGTGAAAACAATCAGTGAATAGTTGATATAAATATATAAAAACAATCTACTTATTTTTGACATTATCATATTTACTTTTAAGCGATATTCACCTTTAATTTGGTGTAATATGAACCACATTGATCATCTGTCTGCCAATTTAATGTGCTTGTGGCACAAAATTTATCATAAACCACTTAAGAATTTTTGAAACAAAATATTCCCTGCCCTCACAATCAAAACATCATTTCCAAAGGAGACTCAGAATATATGCAGAGACACTGAAGTGAGTCTAGGCCGTTCAATTTTTAGATCTTGAATATCTAGTCAGAGTCTTCTAAGACCTGTACTATACCTTCTGCTTCTTGATAAAATAAGCTAATCTTAAGAAGAGTTGTTTATGCATTGTTTCTTTGCTTTACTGTGTAGAGAAGGAAAGGCAGCAGTATGGGAAATAGCGAGCACAGAATTTTGAACCAGAACTCCCAGCTTTGAGTCCTAGATCCATCATTTACTACTTGTGCAATCTTGGGAAACTCATTTCCTGTCTCTGAGGGTCTCGGAACCCTCAGTTTCTTTGTCAGCACACAGGGATAAGAATGCACATGCTGGTACAACTTAACTGACTGCAGTGAAAATATCTAAGGAGCTATGTGTAGAGTGTCCCATATATGCTTGTTATTACGTTTCCATAATCTTTAAAATTCATTCTTTATTAGGGAAAACATTTTAAAAATTCCAAAATCAAACAAGGTAAGTGTTTTTGACAAGCTTTCTGATCGGGTGTTAGGTTATCTGCACTGACTTGGATGCTCCCAGATCTAAACAAAGTCTTACTGCACAGACTCATACTGAGTATTTTCCTTGACATTGACAAATTCCTTGTTGCCAAAGAGTACAGAAGATGAATGCACTTGGCCAAAATAAGAGTAGTATAAAAACACCTTCCTTTGGATGCTGCCGGGCAGGCCTTCAAAACAATGGCTGAATGAACCTTCTCTATGGGCAAGATTAAAGTCCTTTTGATCAAGGTTCTCATTGGAAGACAATCTATCAGTCAATATCCTCCAAGTTATTTTTTAACCCAACTTCTTTGACTGTGTCCTAATA
The DNA here is from genome assembly GCF_002837175.3 of Physeter macrocephalus. Lineage (NCBI taxonomy): Eukaryota > Metazoa > Chordata > Mammalia > Artiodactyla > Physeteridae > Physeter > Physeter macrocephalus. The sequence goes on along the minus strand of NC_041221.1, from coordinate 88,760,248 downwards.
AATAAGGAAGGTTTTACATTAATGTCCTGCAGCCTCATACCAAGCCAGACTTTGCAATACAATCAGCTATTATGGGCCACATTTTCCTCTTAGAAGTCAACTTGTCGATATATATCGGCACTACCAGACACCTGCTTTAATAACTTCTCTAACCAGTTCAAACATGTAGTTGTATTTTATGTATCTTTAGTCTCCTTATTTATGACAGCATAAAAAAATTGTTTGTGAGATAAATCTTTGAGCACATTTCCTTCAAGCAGATTTTGGAATTCTCCTAAAATAAAAACATAGAAAGCCGTGGAAGATGGTTGGGATAGCTAGCAGACCAGAGTTGGCACTAGCGAATGCCAACTAATACAATCTTTATGGAGCAAATATATTCTTTTGCTGTTTTTGAAAATGAATTACAGAAACTGAAATATAATTCCCTTTTTAGGCAATTTTTGTAACTCTAATGGATTTAGAAAAGACAAGTGGACCAAAAGATAGAGCTCTCTGACATCTGGGACTTTCCTACCTTATTCTCAGTTCCAGGGCCTGCCACTCTGCTCTTATTGACCATGTGCTTCAGATTTGGTCTGGTGTCTGAAAGCTGTCCTTTTCCTACTTAAAAATGAAGTCAGCTACCCTGCCATCATGGTGTCTCTCCCGCCATTAGTCTCTGCTTTACAGAGCTCTGTCTTATTACAGTTCTATCAGTTATGTATATATCTTACTCAGAAATTGTTAAAAAGGAAAAGAGGTTTAACAGACTGCGGCAATGGGAAAACAGCCTGAAAATTACAGGGGCAGAAGTTGAACAACACTGTATGTTGTTTTTATGAAAATACAAATTGCTGAGAACAATTTGTAAAATGCAGATATATCTTAAAACAGAGAAGTCCTAACACTGTAATCTTAAATTTTGGCAGTTATGTATAGTTCATTATTACTTTAACATTCAATTATAGTAATGGTGAGGGAGTTCCATTTTCATTAGATTCCATACGTAGTCTGGAGGACCTATACATTAGGAAAAATGGATAAACCTTCCTAGCTGCTGGCAAGAAATTGACAGTGTTATGTTGTGTCCTTGGTGGTGGTAGTGTTGTCCACGTTGGTGGTAACAGGGAGGTAATTTTTGTTTTTGTTTTTTCATTTGACATGAATGTGCAGCAGAACTAGATGGAAAACTCAATTCCAAACATATGTCTTCTTTACAGATTGAAATAACTTTTTGGCTATCTTTCCAGATGTATAATTATGTAAACATACCATTGATACTTTAAATAATCTAAAAATTGAATTAAATGTAGTAAAGTCAATACAAAGGGAAAACTATAGCCATAAGAGATATTAAAAATCTTTGTGTCTTTGCAAAATAAGCCATAGAAACAAAGTGATCATAATTTATGACATATTTTATATTTCATGTGTTTCCCACATCAACATCAACAATCTTGTAAAGAAAATAAAGCTTCAGACATATCATGTGTCCTCCAAATATACATGTTTTAGTGAATGGATGCAATGCTATATGACTGAATGACTGCCAGTAAAGAATTAAAGCTCAGAGAAACTGACTCACTAGAGATGGCACATTAATAAATTTTAAGATCCTGGCCTTGAACACAGGTATTTTTACTCTAGTTTCATTGTGCTTTTGACTTCCCATTATTCTCTTTCCAACAACTGACAGTGATTTTCATCTACTCTTCTCTTCTGCTGTAGAGCTACGATATCCTGGGCAAGTTAAGTCTAATGCAATTTTCAAGTTTATAAACTAATATATGGCCATTAATTTATAGCATTTGCTTTTTGATCTCTGGACAAATCTGGACTGTGGGAGACATACTGGGGAAGAGATGCATAGAGAGTAGTGCAGTCAAATCAAAATCAGAAGAGAAGAAAAGAGAGAGCACTTCCTGATTTAAGAGCAGAATCAAAGAATACTGCACTCATCTTCAATTCATACTGGGGATTCCACTAAAAGCAATGATACCATTAGTAATCTTGGTTTTCCCCCTTAAAGAACAGAAAAGATTTGGACCTTTCCTGAACCCAGAGTTCTCAACCAAAAAGACCTGATCTGTTAAGGGATGGGTAGAAAGTAACTTGTTTCAAATTGTTTTCAATTAGTATTAAATATTATAAACTTAAGCTTCAAATGATTTAACTTAAGCAAAAGTTATAGTCAATTCAAGCTTATCCCTATAATAAAAGCACATGTTATGTGCATCTCAATATTGCTTCTCAAAACTTAAAGATGGGGTGGAAGAACCGTTGAGACTCTGTGAATTGCTTAGGATCCAAAGCTTATCTGGGTGAACCCATGGAAAAGTTGAAGGCTTAAAAATACTCTCCTAGACAGAGAGGTCTAACCTGATCAAATATTTTATACCTATTTCCTAACACCTGTAAAAAAAAAAAAAGTAAGTAGGCACCCACCTGAGCCACTGATTTCCCTAAGGATGAGAAAACGGGAAAGAAGCAACATTTAAATGAACTTTGTTGCTCTGGACAATTAACGCAATGGATCAAAGGGGATTATTCTTTTTTTTTTTTTTTTTTTTTTTTTTTTTTTTTTTTTTTTTTTGCGGT
>NC_041221.1:88680428-88757657 GCF_002837175.3 Physeter macrocephalus | reverse complement strand
TTCCTTTGCGGAGCACAGGCTCCGGACGCGCAGGCTCAGCGGCCATGGCTCACGGGCCCAGCCGCTCCGCGGCATGTGGGATCTTCCCAGACCGGGGCACGAACCCGTGTCCCCTGCATCGGCAGGCGGACTCTCAACCACTGCGCCACCAGGGAAGCCCAGGGGATTATTCTTGAATAATCATCTTGCCAACTATTGTCTGGAATTTAAGAGTAAAGTAAACATAAATAACAGGGAAATATTACACTGTATATGAGTTCCAAGTATATTAATTCTTGCTTTGTCAATGTTCAGAGAGTGATGGCATTTTTTTTCCAGTCAAATAAAAATAAAGGTTTCTCTTAGACAAGGAATTCCATCATTTCTGAACTTTTACAACTGTGTGCTTTACCTATCATTTTCATATGCTTCCTTAACCAGCAAATGATGTGGTAAAATTGTGGGTAGCGGCAGCATAAAGAACAGAACCATTTTAATTTCTCCCATCTGGCATATTAGCATTAATAAAAGATGTTTAAAAAGAGAAGCACTGAAAGGCTTTCACCTCTTGATTTAACAAGATAATAAGGAAAGCTTGCAATCTGTCACTAAATATAACTGATAAGAATAAGCGTGAGTATAATGTGATGATCACCAAGATTAACCTTTGAGTCAATTTTTAAAACCCTGCTGATTACAATACAATCAAGTTAAAACGAGCACTGAAATTGTTGTTGTTACTTTTTAGTACAAATACAATAGGAAACTTTCCATTACATAGTATATAGTCTACATAGACTAATAGAACCAAAATTGAGAGTATACCTACAGCTGCCTTATCTGTCAAACTGACCATAATGGATCTCCTACTCTATGGAGTTAGTTGCCTTAGTATTACTACTGAATCCTCATATTACCGGTTTAGATTAAGTACAGCATAATACTGACAATACATTTCTACATTTATCTGTTTCACCTAGTTTTATGGTTTTTACACAAACATTCCTCTTGCTAACAACTCATTACTATTTTCCATTTACCCTGGGTTTTTGATGGGACAAGGGGGATGATTTTATTTACCCTAGCAGGTTCTCAATTAAAGTGGGATTTGAGGATTATATTCTTTTTAATTGGAAAATTACCTAAGTTATTGTCCAAGCTTTTCACAGCTTTGTTGGCTGATGTTTTGACCACAACTAGAGAGCAGAAGAACACCTCAGCTGACAATTACATAAAGTAATAAAATTAACAGCTCACAAGGGAGTTTAAAACAAATGTAATCTCAATTCATTTCTTCAGGTTACCCTTGACTGCGCATCAGATGGGGTATTTCAGACAACTATCTTACAGGATAAAAAAAAAAAAAAAACAGGCTGCAAGTAAAACTTTGCTTACAAATATGCTTATTTCTACTGAAACAGATTTATAATAGGGTCAATGAGGTCATCTGTTGATCCTGATATCAAGAAACACCTAGAAATACAAGGACAGACCTGGTTACATAAGCCGTACCCACGTTAATCACTACCTTAAATGAAGCAGAGTTTTTTGTTTTGTTTTGTTTCACTTAGTCAAGGCAAAATTTAGTTGTGCGCTGCTTAGAGCTTAGAACTGAGCTTAGAATGTACAGAACGTTCCTAAGATATCCTTGATGCAAATTTTTAAGTACCTGTAGGGCAGGCAATTTATTTATATAATGAATCGATAAGCACATAAGGAGTGAATGAAGACTAGTTTAGTTTTGCACATATGGTATTCAATCCTCAAGGCCACCTTTGTGTTACAAAACTACAAATAAACCTGTAGCAATCGCAATGGATATATACAAGCCATGTAATCATCTTTACTATAAATCTTGTTTAATCTCGCAATTGAAAGCAACTGTATATATTTAAAAGTCCAATGCAAAAAGCAGTGCAGACTGAGGGACAATAATGAGTTATCTATGCACAAAAAGAGGGCTGAATGTGGTCCACAGGAGGAATGATAAACCCATGGTTAACCGTGGCAGATTTTTATTTTTAGACAACCTCAATCAAAATCATTTGGCTAGAATTTTTTTTTTTAGATTGAAGACTCCAACTATAAAAAAAATCCTACTCTATAGTCAGGGCTATAAGAATACATAGTGTACATAAATCATTGATAATTAGGAAGATATAAATAGTCTAAGTCTTCATTCATTCTTCATATAGAGAAAGTAAGGGATTTGGACCTTGTATAGTACCTAAGAAGAATTATAACTTCTCACCTACTGTGTTCAGTATTAATTTCAGTAATCCTAAAAGTAAGTACATTTCTTTTTTAAAAAATTTAAAAATCATTAAAAGTGGAGTTTCACAGATACACAGAATGGATCATATGCACTAACAGCAATAAGTACTACATTTTAGATGAAAAGATTCACATGTATCATAAGATCCTTTTATTTTCTTTCTCTCAATTTTTTATTAGTAAAGACTACTAAATTTGCTAAACAGTACATTATTACCATTTTCATTTAAAATAAAAATAATTGTGTTTCTTTTTGAAGACATGGAATTAAAGTTGAATAAGAATCACTGGTTAATTTTCCTAAAGCTAAAGGATATGAACACTTACTGCTTTCTGTATTTCAAAGACTTTTCAAATACCAATGGAAAAGATTTTTTTAAATTTCCCTTAAGCTGCCATCTTTTACAAAGCAAAGAATACTTGATTCAATGTTTTCCAACCAAAAGAAGTAAAAAAGTCTCCAATGGGCAATTATTCTCTACGGATCTGTCCTCATGGCAAGTTCTTCTGGAAAATTTGGAACTCCCTTGGTGGTGAATTTTCCAAGAATTATACATTACTTTAAGACAGTTTCTATAATGTGGATGAATCATAAAGTAAACTTTGTTTAAGAAAACCACTGGACATGTATGTTTAACACACTGTTTGCATGGCTTTGGTTTTGTTGAGAAGATGGTGTGATGAATTCAAGGTTTCCACTTCTATTTCTCCAGCCAAAGGATATGGATGAATCATGAACAATTCATTACCACTACTGGAAAAGTAATACAAAGCACATTCCATGTTAATTCCACATTGGTAGTATCAACTTTGTATATGGAAATTGATATAAATAATTCCCTTTATATTAAATACATTTCAAATTTTACTTAATTAAATAGAAAGCCGGTACAACTCATCTTGAAACAAAAAGCAATATATAGCATTGAAAAATTAATTTGTGTCAGTTCTTTGTTTTTAAATACCATTCTCAAAAAAAAAAGGAAAAAAAAAGGAACCAGATGACTGGAGAAATGAAAATATGGCTGATTCTAGAGCTGAGGTAAGGAAAATACAAGATAAGACTGATAAGACTGGAGCATCTTGTAGTACTAGCACAAGAAATAAAGGATTGGAGCATATGCCCATAGGACACAGAAGTCAACCTAAAAGAGCCCCCCAAAAGCCAAAGCTGGAACAATTTGATCAACAAAATAAATAATGGAGTACTGGGTTACAGCCTAAAGTATAAAATAAATATCCATGTGTCCACACTAATATAAATAAATGAATATATTTATTTATCATTTGTTTATGGGAAGAAGAGACAAATCCTTAAAGAATTCTAACTATATCTATAGATTCTCCCCTCCTGGAGGTGGAGCTTAATTACCCTCCTCTTGAGTATATTCTGGAATTAGTGATCACTTCTACTGAATAGAGTATGGAATAGGAAAAATTATAAGCTTACAATGGAGAAACCCTGAAAACACTATTTTAATAAGCAATAAAGATTAACATCATCAGTGATGTCACATGGGTATGATGTGCCCTCTGATGTAGTAGATGAGAAGCGTACTTCACCTCTGTAATATTCTTTAGAAAACTCATAATTCCAGTATAATGATGATAAAAACATCAGACAAACCCAGATCGGGGGATATTCAATAGAAGGCATGGCTAGTACTCCTCAAGACATTCAAGGTCATGAACAAGGAAAGACTGAGAAACTATCAAAGATCAGAGGAGACTGAGGAAATATGGCAAATAGATACAATGTGTTATTCTGCATTAGATCCTGGAACATTAATGGACAATTTGGTGATATCTGAGTAGTTTGGAGTTTAGTTAGTAGGTTTCTTCATTTCAAGAAAGGTAGCATGGTGATACAAGATGTTAATAATGGGGAAAACAACGTGAGGGGTATATAGACACTCTCTGCACTATCTTTCTTACTTTTCTGTAAATCTAAAATATTCCCAAACAAAAAGTTCTTTAAAAAATAACTGTTGCAATTGGGGCAAGGGGTGCATGGAAAATTTCCGTACCTCACCCTCAATTTTGCTGTGAACTTTAAACTGTTCTAAAAACCTTAAGTTTTAATTAAAATTAAAAAAGTAGGGACTTCCCTGGTGGCACAGTGGCTGGGAATCTGCCTGCCAATGCAGGGGACACGGGTTCGAGCCCTGGTCCGGGGGGATCCCACATGCCACGGAGCAACTGAGCCCGTGCGCCACAGCTACTGAGCCTGCACTCTAGAACCCGTGAGCCACAGCTCCTGAGCCCACGTGCCATGACTACTGAAGCTCGCGCACCTAGAGCCCATGCTCCACAACAAGAGAAGCCACCGCATGAGAGGCCCATGCACCACAACGAAGAGTGGTCCCCACTTGCCGCAACTGGAGAAGGCCCACACACAGCAATGAAGACCCAACACAGCCAAAAATAAATAAATAAATTTATTTTAAAAAAAGAAGAGTATTGTTCACTTGCAGAAAAACTTTCATAAATAGAGAGCCCAGAAATAAACACTTGTATATGGTCAAACAATTTTCAAAAAGGGTGTCAAGACCATTTAATGGGGAAAGGACATCATTTCAACAGATGATGTTAGGAAAACTGATATCCACCTGCAAAAGAATGAATTTGGACCCTGACCTTATATCATATACAATAATTAATTCAAAATGGATCAAAGACGTAAACATAAGAGCTAAAACTATAAAACACTTAGAAGAAAACATCGGGGAAAAATCTCATGACAGTGGATTTGGCAATGATTTTTGGATATTACACCAAAAGACAGGCAACAAAAGAAAAAATAGATAAGTTGGACTTCATTAAAATTAAAAAAAATGTTTTTGCATCAAAGAACAATATCAACAGAATGGAAAGGCAATCTACAGAATGAGCGAAAATATTTGTGAATCATGTATCTGATAAGGGGTTGATATCCAGAATATATAAAGAACTCCTACAACTCAACAACAACAACAAATAACCTAATTTAAAAATGGGCAAGGACTTAAATAGACATTTCTCCAAAGAAGATAAACAAATGGCCAATAAGCATATGAAAAGATGCTCAAGTCACTAATCGTTATGGAAGTATCAACCAAAACTATAATGACATACCACTACACATGAAACAGGATGGCAATTATCAAAAACAAACAAAAAACAAACAGAAAATAATATTGGTGAGAATATGGATAAACAAAATATGGTATATAAATTAAATGGAATATTATTCAGCCTTAAAATTCTGACACTTGCTACAACATGGATGAACCTTGAAGACATTATGCTAAGTGAAATAAGACAGTCACAACAGTACAAATACTATATGATTCCACTTATATGAGATACCTAGAGTAGCCAAATATATAGAGACAGATGAGAAAATAATTGTGAATCATATATCTGATAGTAGAATAGTGGTTGCCAAGGGCTGGAGGTAGGGGGTAATGGGGAGTTAATTTTTAATGGGTATAGAGTTTTAGTGGAGAAGATGAAAAATTCTGGAGATGGATAGTGGTGATAGTTGCATAACAATTTGAATGTACTTAATGCCACAGAACTGTATACTTCTAAAAATGGTTAAAATGGTGAATTTGATATGCATATTTTACTACAAAACTTTAAAGATAATTGTCATAATAATATGTGCTATTTTTTAAACTATTTTGTTGATGATTGATGTATACATATTGTGAATGTTCCCAGAGACAGGAATCAAGTTGCTGAACATAACAAATGGAGATTGGAAACTGCATTATAAAACCATTTATGATTAAAAAGTTAAGAAGTGCCAAAACCAGGTAAAGATAAATCATTTAAATGTGTGAGAGAGTTAGCAATAGACAGTTTAAGCCTGTTAGGTTACTCAATTAGGTGAAATCTCTAGAGATCAGCAGTGGCTAACATAATAACTACTTTTTTTAAACTACAGGATATCACACATTAGTTTTCTTGATATAATCAAAATAACCAAAGTAAAAGGTGGGAATAATAATAAAGTATACCTTTATATAAGTAAAAATATACTCTGTCAAACATTTCACCTTCGTTGAGCTAAAGCTTTAAGCTTTGTTGTGCTTAAAGTACAGCATTATAATAAGCGGAAGTAATACACTGACCTGAAGAAAACATTCAAAAAATATCATAGTAATTTAAAAAATTTTTCTTTCCTCCTGAGGATATTTTCTTGTTCTCTTTATGTGATTTTTTTTCCCCATTATAACCCCTTTCTTCCCAGTTCTATCCTCCTCATTGTTTTTCTAGTCAGACAGTCAGTAAGGCGCAGAGAGATTTTGTCTCTCAAGTTTGTCAGGGTATATCTTTAGAACATGCAAATTGAAAGAAAAGTCATTCATTCATTCTTTCAGTCAGTCCTTATTTAATACATACTATTAAGGGCCTAATTATGTAAAAGTTTGTTCTTGATACTGTGCTCTAGTCAAATATTTTATTTCTGATCTTATTTTGCTCTATAGTATAAATCTCCTCTTTACTATTATTAGTCTTGCTTTTTTTTTTCCCCTCTTCTAACCACAAGCCCCTTTTTTCAAAAAAAAAATAAAATTAAATAAAAAACTAAAATACAATTTGACCAAGCTTTAGATACTTAAGAGCTTAATTGACCGTGTAATTCTGAAACACGCTACAAGGATTTTATTACAGGAAACGCATGGTTATAGGTATACAGCTTAATGATGACAAATCCTGCACATCAAATTATATTTTTATTTAAATTTATTTTTTTAAAAAGGCTTACCCATGAATCAGAGACATAATCTCTTATAACATACCATATGTCTTTACCTTTGTAGCACATGTTTAAAAGCAGCCTTAATTAGAGTCAATGCATTGTTTGGTTTCTCCACTGCCACTCCCCTCATCCTGTTAAGCACTATAGCAAAGTTAGCCCTGCTCCTTTGGGCAGGATGGAGATCACATTAGTGGAGACGAGGCTTTGGAGGGTCCAGAAAATCTAAGGGGGTACCACAGGGCATTAACTAAAATTCCTTCAAGGAAACAACATAAAAGATCTTATTTTTTGTTCACAGAAACAAATATTTATAAGATACAAATGCTTTTCTAGTTTAGAGGACCTTATTAAATATCAAGTGAGAGGAAATAAGGAATAAAATAATTTCTTACTTCAGATCTTCTGTTTCTTATTTTGTCCCATGAGCAAAGAGGATATGGTCATATAATTACAGAATTCTAAGAAAGATCTAAGGCTGAGTGTCCTGCTTGTAACTGTAAAGCTCGTCTTGGTCTGAAGAACTGAATGTTGGTTCATGTTCATTCAGGAGAGTTTAGTCTTTTGATTATTTTAAAAGCACTGCAAATACTAAATTATCTTCTTTAACTTGATATCCCTCATTCCTTGTCTCCTCATCTTCATATTTCCAACTCATTGTTTTTAATATAAAATAAAATTATTTATATTGCTGTAGAAGAGTTTACATTAGCCTGGTTTCTTATTTAGTGTCTTCTTGCATCCAAAGCCTTTAATTCCAGCTATGTTTGAGCTTTGGTTCTCCTTCTCCCTTCCTTGCCTTTATAGACAATACTATATACTAGATAAACTTTTTATCTAAAACTGTCCAGCAATATCATGAGTTCTCTATAAACCCATCCTCATCAACTATACTTCTGTGAAAAATTAAGAAATTAAAATAATCAAATATACAACATTATTTTCATTGTTTCTTCCTAGAATTTAATTAGACAACAGGAATCACTTTTGGATAACACTTGTCTAAAAACATTGGCTAGCATCTGCTACTTGCATATGACTATTCTAGGCACTTTAGTAGAAACCAAAACACATGACCTCTGCTCTCAAGTATAACTGAACTACAAAGCAGTCATTAATAGAAGAAATAAAGTTCCTCCAAATCACAGTAACTTGAATGGACAATCAAAAGTTAAGATTTATGGAGAATATTTAGTTACTTTCATCCTTTTGGTTTTAATAGATTAAATTTTTAAACTCATCTTTACTTCTTTGCTTCCTCACCAGACCCTTCATATTTCTTACCCCTTTGTCCTTCTCACGGCCCCCTTAAAAATCCCCAACCCTTCTCCACTCCTCCACAAAGATGTGCTTATCATTTTTAAACACACACACACACACACACACATACACACACACACACACACCAGGCAGATTGATGGCATTATACATTTACACTTTCCAATTTGAGGCATTTTTAGCATCCTAATTCTACAATCATTTTACTTTCTGCTAATCAAATCCCTTTCCAACCCTCAAAGCAGCCACTCAAAACCATTATCAAACTCACCCATATCAATGGCCTCTCACTCCACCCTTCAATTGCCCGCCTCCAGCTAAACCCAGAAATTAGAGGCTCTTAAGGCTAAACTCCCTCTACTCAGTATCTCCCTTCTCTTCACAACCCCCTCCTACCTGAAACACACATCTGTAAATTTATCTAGGCTGGTACTCTCTCCCTCTCTCTCCCTTCCTTCTTTCCTTTCTTCAAATCTCAGATTGGCTCCTCATAAAATACTGCACTGTCCCTTAGCATCTCTGCATATATGTTTACTTTCCTCTAATAAGCTTATTCTCATTAAGGCAGTTCTTTTAAACATTTACCCACATCCATTACCCTCTCTGCTCACCATTACCCCCTTCACCTCAATTAATAACTTCAGTAGCTAAGACTTCAAAGAAGAAATGGCAGCCGTATGAAATGAAGTTGTTTCCTCAACGTGTTCCCCCATAAACATACACACAAATAAACTTACCTATTTTGGTACCTGTATTTTACTAAACTTTTTGTGGTCTCAGAGGGGAAGATGTGGTTCCCTCCCCTCTTACAGCAGTAATTACATTTCCTTCTACCTTACAAAGAATCATCATCTTTTCCTGTATGCTCAAGCCCTCCTTCTCTACTAGCTCTTTTCCTCCCATTTCAAATACTCTCAGATATCCCATCCTTCACCCCTACACCCCTGCAAACAAACCAACAAAATAAAACAAAACAAAGAACAAAAGACCCTCATCTTGATCCTAAATCTTTTTCACACTACTACTGCATCTCCCTTCTTATTTTCATGACAAAATTTCTGCAACAGATTTTTTGACATCTTTCTTGCTTCCATTTCCTCAGCCCATTATCCTTAACACTTTTGCCCCACGATTTGACACCTCCTGATATCACCAACGTTAGCAATAGCCTCCTAGCTGGCCAATCTGCATCAGCTCTCTTTCTTCTTCCTCACAAATTCTCCATCCCTTAACATTCATTAGACTAGTACTTTCTTCTAACTCTTCCTCTAAGTCTCTATTTTCCTTCTATTTTTTGCTACTTCTCCTTTGCCTGCCTCCTAAATGCTGGAATTTCTCAAAATTTGATCCTCTTCTCATTCCATGCACTCTCTGAGGGACAAGATATTCTGATGGACATGTTTTGGAGACGTCCTTTGACGCAGCTTCCTCAACTCTGTGGTTTTGATGTCATTAATATTTTTACTAATTCCTCGAAAACAGCTATTAAATGTTAGTTAGCTTTTTAAAAATTACTAATTCTAATCCTCCTGAATACCAAGTGGATACAACAAAATGGTTTCATCCAAGTATCCCATGAGTAAGAACGGAAACATCAAACTAATCAAGTCAAAATGTAATCTAATCTTACTAAACATCATCTCTGAATGATGATGATTTACAGTCTATTCCTCAGACTTCCTCTTTGACCTTTAGGCTTATATTTTTAAAAGTTTACTAGACATGTCTACATAGATGTCTTACCGGTTCCTTTCAATCAACAAATCCAAAACTAAATTCCAATTTCTTCTCTTCCCAAGCTGATCACTCCCTTAAAATCCTCTCTTGGTTAACAGCACCAAGATAAGCCCATCCACCCCACTCAGAAGCTCAAGAGCCATCTATAACTTCTCTTTTCCCACATTCAAAAGCTCATTAAATCCCATCAGTTACGCTTTCCTTCAAAATCTATCAAATATGCCCCACCTTTCTTTTCTCAAGGCATGGTTGGCGTTCAAAGCCCTCATCATCTTTGGGTGCAACAGTCTTCTAAGAGGTCTCAATACAATTTGACCATCCTTCAATCCATGTTCCATGCCAGAAACATCTTTCCAAGAGCAAATCTGCCTAAACTGGTGTACATCTCTGCTTAAAACTGTGATCAGCTTTCTACTGGCCATAAAAATATGCTCTGCTTGTCTTTGCAGAGCCATCATTTGCTACTCCCTCACTTGCATCCTGAAATCTAACCCTACTAAACTAAGCACAATTCTTTTAACACATACATTCTTAATGGCTCCCTGTTTTTGCAAATGCACTTATTTCTTCCTACCTGTGTCCATCTAATGTACACCTAATTAGTTCAGTATTCCTGCTGCCCCTTAAATACACTTCCAGGGGTACGTGTCTCATATACCACTGCAATTTTCCTTTTTCTTCCTGCTAAAGTTGTTTAAGGCATAGTATCTTATTTGTCTTTGCATATCAAGTGCATAGCAGAGTGTGGACATTTGATACTTAGGAAATTCTGGTGAAGAAATAAAGGCAATCACTGTGTACATTTGGATAGTATAAAATTCTGATTATATTCCTTTGAAAAAATAGCAAGTCCATGGAGGAGAGAGGTGAATGTATGAATGTACTGAATTTGAATCAAGAACAAATTTTGCTATGGTACTCTATTTTTGGCATGCAAGGAACAAGTTCTTTCAATTAGATTTTCATTTTATCACTCTATTTACTTGGGGTTAACCTCACCTTATTCTCTAATATTTCATCTACAAAGTCTAACACTGGAAATTCAACTTCCTTTTCAAGATTCTCTCTTAAAAGTTCATTGACTGCTTTCAAGCAATACAATCATCTGGAGAAAAAAGGTAGGCAAAGGAACAATCTGATTGTTTAAAAATAATCAGGACAAAAGAGTTTTCAATGTGATTATTAACTTACCTAACACAGATAGTTCACTAATTCAAGATTTATAAAAGTTACAAAGAATAAACCTTGCTTTACCAAGATTTTGCAAGCATTTAATTTTCCAATGCTGCAAAATAGACTTGATCAACTGTTTTTCCTCCATAAGGTTCTACTTTAAGACCTCCATATGCTCAGTTTTAATAATCTGCTTTCAAAACCAGGAACCATTCCAAATATGAGTTATGGAAATATTGTGCTTCTTATTAAAAACAACATGAAAAGAAATATCTGAAGCCCAGGTATCAATCTGTAAAACACATAGTGGCAGATCCATGTGAAAGTTTTGTATGAAGAATTACTGCTTAAAATCACTTTTACTGAGGCAGTTTAACTCGTTTCACTAGAAGTGAAAATTGCTATGACAAATATGTCACTATGGAGGTCAAATGGTAATTTGCACATGCTAAACAGCTCAGCAGGAAATTACATGTGATCCTCACAATCACTAGCATTCCCACCAGAAATCATTTTAGAAGACATGGAGGTCACATGGATTGTGTTAGGGATAAAATTCTTTCAAACACATGTTCCACCCTCCCCCTTGGGAGGAAGAATTGAAAGGTATGGAGAGAGGTATGATCAAGGTGTTTAAAGTTGGAGAAATGTTGTAATTTAGGGTAGTTATAGAAAAGGGAACTAGAGAAAAGTGTCATCAGAGACCAATAAAAAATAACTGCTTAATGAACTCAATATTTTGATACTATTTTATCTCGATATTAGTAAAATGCAGCTATGCTTACAAGACCTGTGAAAAATCTCTCAGGGCAGAAAGTCCAGGAAAGAAACAGTACTTTCCTTTTTGACAAAGACTGTATCTGTTACTATCTCATCTTAAAAAGTTTTTACTTCTCATGTCTTACTGCAATCTTGCATAAAGAAGTTTCCTATATCTGGACATATACTCATTCACTAACTTATTCTTATGTGAGCACATGTTTTGTCCTAGGAACTCTGCCCCAGTGGTGATCAAGATACACAGACCCTCTTCCCAAGGAGCAGCTGGTTTAATGGGGAGTACAAATAGGATGATGAATAAAAGAGGGGAACTATAAGTTGCTATGGGAGCACAGAGCACAGCCCTCTAGCCTAACTTGAGTGATCAGGAAGACTTTCTGGAGAAAGAGACACCTAGGCTAAAACCTGAAGAGTGTGGGGGAGGTGGGGATGGAGTTGGGGTTATCAAAATACCTCAGGCCAAGAATACACCATATAAAATAGCCTAGAAGTGATATGCACCCTGGTTTAATCAACTCAGAAATCTTAACAGATGGATAGGATTTGAAGATGTGAGTTGAGAGTCATCGAAACATAGATGCTACAGAAACTATAGCACAAATTAGTATACCAAGTGAGAAAAGTAAAGGACCAATAATTTGGACCATAGGAAAACCAAACTTAACGAGTAGTTAAAAGATGCTGCAGGGCTTCCCTGGTGGCGCAGCGGTTGCGCGTCTGCCTGCCGATGCAGGGGAACCGGGTTCGCGCCCCGGTCTGGGAGGATCCCACATGCCGCGGAGCGACTGGGCCCGTGAGCCATGGCCGCTGGGCCTGCGCGTCCGGAGCCTGTGCTCCGCAACGGGAGAGGCCACAACAGAGGGAGGCCCGCATACCACAAAAAAAAAAAAAAAAAAAAAAAAAGAAAAAAAAGATGCTGCAAAAGAGATAAAGAGAAGTAATAGAAAAACAAGAAGGATATGAGGTTTTAAAAGCCAAGAAAAGAGACTATTTCAAAAAGTTTATGGTCTACAGTATCCAATGTTTCTTAAAAATCAAGTCAAGTATGGATTAAGAACGGTTCTTTGGACTTAATAATAAAGGCATAGATCTGTAAACTTGGCAAGAACAAATTCATCAGAGTCCTAGAAGGAGAAGCCAAGTTATTTAGGTTAAAGTGTAAGTAAAGGTGAGAAGTAAAGGCAGTTGAGTGTACAACTCAGTAAATAACTTTAACCATGAATCACAGAAGAGATACATGTCAAGGTAGAGGAGCTCCAAGGGAGAAAGAAGGTTTGTACATAGGCTTTTTTTTTTTAATGAGAAATATTTGAACTGTGAAAACTGATCAGTAAGGATAGAATAAAGTGAAAAGAGAGATAAGAATGTTCCAGGCCATGGGTAGCAGCATTAATCACAGACAAAAGAAAGTACTGTCACAGTTGAAAGATGGCACACTGTTGACAGAGTTTCTTTATGATGGCTCACATTCTCTCTTTGAAGTTAGAGACAAGATTATCTGTTGAGAGCAAGGGAGAAGAAGGAAAGATAAGAGGTTCAAGGAACATAGAGAAGTGCTGAAAGTACCACCATGGAACACAATGGAGGGAGCCAACTAAGGATACGTAGAAGTGTAGCTGGGCCCTGTTAAGGGACATTGATTTTGGAGGTCATGTAATATATATACAGTGGCATCTATCTTCAAGTTCGTTTGATTTCCATAAGCTGTGGAACTGCACCGATCTAAGATTGGCCCCATTAGATTTACCCAGCATTGGGACTTCTGAAAAGTTTTGATAGAAGGATAAGGCGGGGCAAGACAGTTAAGGATATCGGCAGCATATCCAAGTTGGGTTGGGAAAGATGTGAAGATAAAAGCAGACCTGTTTAGAGGGACAGGAAGAAGAGACAAAGGGTCAGAAGTTCCTACACTTCCCAGAAACTGTGTGGTAGAAAAAAGTAAATGTAAGAACAGAATGCATAAAACTCAAACACTATGGAGCAGAATGGTTGAAATTCTATGCTTTGGAAGAAGACTGCGCTTATAACAAAATCTGGTGTACAGCAATGGAATAGGACAGCTGAAGTGCCTTAGAGACAAACATCATACTGACATTGAGGACAAGTGACTGAAAGTCTAGGTTGTTAGGAAGGTCATCCAAATGGACACTGAAGTCCCCTAGAAGGATAGCAGTATTTGAGATTGCTAGAAGTCAGTGCTAAAATCTTTATTGAAAGAGGAAATAAAATCCTGAAAGATGTTTTCAGTAATTCCACAGTTACACAAATAAACACCATTTCAACTGAAATTCCAAAGAAAATAATGAAATAATATGTTTTCTACAAATACTTGTTTCCTACTTGATGATGATAACGATGTAGAATGCTATTCATGAGGAGCTCAAGCTTTATCCAAATCCTATCATTCACAATTCCCACAGGCTCTTCACTGAGGATGGCTCTCTACACACTTCTTTGTCTCAACAAGCAATCTGTCAAGGAATGATCAGTAACAGAGAAGTGAATCTTACACCTACTAGAACTTACCCCTTTAAATATCCCATTGTTAATAGAAATATTTAAATAATATGGTTAAACTATCCTCTAACCATTTAAACAGAGAATGAAGAATATGATTAAGCCTCTTCTTAATGTCTTAGGGCTATCACTTGTATAAGCTCTGATACTTTTGAAGCAGTGTTTGCCAAACATTGTTGAAAACTGTTTGTATTATTTGTTAAGTATGGATTCCTGGGTCCTATCCCAGACACGCTGAATCAGAATCTCCAAGAGAAGAAGTGGAAAAGCTGAGTGTTTAAACAAGCCTCCCTGGTGATTCTTATTACCAGGGATGTTTGAGAAACAATAAATAGCCTTCGGGTTTGTAGTCTTTGATCTCACATTAAATAGATCTAGTTTACAATGTCTCTTGAGTTCTTTAAGAGCTCTTCTGCCATTTTCCTTGTTATCAACTATCACTTCTTTTTGCTACTGACATTCCTGTCTCAAGTAGTTTTTTTTTCCTTCTAATCACAATGTATAAATTACTGCAATGTAGGAACCACTGTTAGAATTCTAAGTGAAATAAGAATATGTAGGCTCTGGTTGATGATCAGAGACCACACCCATGAGTAAAAATATACGCATTTTTTATTTAAGGATTTTATAGTATCTATCCAGATTTTACTCACTTGTAGATTTTTTGGCAATTATCCAGATAAATGTCAGATAATTTGTTCTAACATAATCAGAAGTTTGGAGTTGGACAATGCACCCAGGTTTGGTTTGGTTTTTGTATTTTACCAAAGACTCTAATTCCCATCCAGATATTTGGCATCACTGCCTAAATTCCTTTTTTAAAAAAATTATAGTGGGACTAAATAGTATTTGAGGTTGAGTTTAATGTATGTGACAGAGAGAAAAAAGGTTAAAATATACATATACGTACACACACACACACACACACACACACACACACACACACACAGACATTTCCCAAAGAGAAAACCATTAAATGTGCTTTCCTAATCTAATTGCTAAATTTCACAATTAAGCCGATTCTGTTTTATCTGGGTATCAGTCTTCAACCTTAATCTGGGTGACCTGGTAAAAACAGGAGAAGAAAGTAACTTAGAGCACTAGGAGATGGACCTGTTTCATAGTCCATAAAAACTGAGATTTCTGTTTCTTTGGAGAAGCAGGCAAACATTCAGCAATCAGTGTAAGACTACTATTAGTTTGTAATGATGTCAGAGAAAACGTGAAGCTGGTTTTGCTTTAAGTCTTGGTATTGCCTGGTCTAAAACCTTTGGACTCCATGTTTTTGACCCTGGGTCTATGTTCTCTTGAAGACTTGCTTAAAGACACCTTGTCAGACCTTTTGCTCGAAAAGAGAGGCTGCAGAGTCTTCTTGAACTGTAATTAAAGTCTCAAGTAGTTGGCTTTCTCAAAATGCTGAGCCTCACCCTCCTCCAAGTTGTTTGTGTTAGCATAACAGGGCCACTGCAACCTGTCCCCCTCTTCCTTGCTGTGCTATTGAAACACAGTAAGAAGACCCTTTGAGCCAACCATCTGCTCTTCAATTAAACTAGCAAGCATTTTCTTTTCAATAATTTACTGTGGGCGTCTTTTTTGTTTCCAAGTAACTGTTGGTAAAAATTCATGAATTAATTGGGAAAATGAACTAAACAATTTCACTTGCAAGATGGAAAACTTAGGGAAGCAAGGTATGACAAGACCACATGTCATTCTTTGCCATGATAGTTGGCCCCATATATTCCTAAAACCTGTAATTTAGCCACTTTCCAATGAGAATCTAAGGACAATTTCAATGGTTGTGGCTATAAGTAAGCATGATGCAAGATTTACTAATAAATTGAACTGCTTTATAATTACCCATGAAATAACAACACTTGACCCTGATTTATTTTGTGGGCTGCCTTTTTCTCTCCAAACATTTTGAAGTTGATTTTTTTTTCCTTAAAACCAGATGTTTTAACATTTCAAAGAAGATGCATGGAATGCAAACTCAGGACCAAAACTGTTTTAGGTTTGCATTTGTTATTATTGTTATTATAGAAAGGGCCAGGGCTCTACATGAACTGGAAACATGCCAAAATTCTAATTTAGATGACAGTAGCCATCTTGAAATTTTCTAAACATACCAACAGCTTTGTTTCCATTTTCTGCAAGCACAGAGCAATGTGAAAACAAAATCAAACAATAAAAGAATTATTCATCTCTGAAGTTCAATGTGATTTAATGACAGTCCATTTGACCTCATTTATACCTGTTAAGTGGGGAGGGTTCTGTTGCTTAGACTATGAAATTAAAGATGTTACAGTTTACTTAGCAATAAAAGCTATCAGCCCATGTTTATTTTTGCAAATACCTTAACAGACAATTTTGTCTCTGTGTTTGGGACTGGCCCCTTTGACAACACAAGGAATTTACAATAACCTGAGAATTGGGACTTGGGAAGTTTCCAAGAGCCTTCTCCAAAGTGAGAAATGCACAGGGCTCCTGTTCTGTTCTCTTGATTGTATCCAGCTGGTTTCAGAAAAGCAGGGACTCAGTCCACTCTAGGGCTAGAGCTGCTAGGTAGTGGTTCCAAATGGATAAGGACAGGGAGGGGGAGGTAAGAGATAAGATAGAAATGCTTGGACCACACTGATAACTGCAGTGGCAATAATGAGGAAGGCTGATAGAGTGACATGTGGAAATGCAAGTCCATTCTAAGCCAGAACAAAATGAGCCCTTTCCAAAATAATGATTACTTAGGTAATCTCTCAACTAGATTAGATCATTGCATTTGTGCTTCATTTCACTTTATTTATTTTAAATAGATGGCCTTTGCTAAGCAACCAAGGTAAGTACTTAGGAGAAGTGGATTGACAGAACTTTTCTGATAGCATTTGCACAGTATCAGGTTGTAATCACTGGTTTCTAGCTGGCAGAGGGCCCCTTGAGGCACCAAGAATTTAGGACAACATAGCTACTTGGAGAAATGAAGGGAAGGTGCCTAAAAAAACTGAGGCAGGGCTTTCCTGTTGCTACCAACTCGTTGTTTGCCAAATCACCTTGAGGAAAAATGACCTTCAGAGGGGACTGTTTATGATTATTTTATACAAAATGGAATATTGAAGTAGAATAGAAAATATTTGATTTTTGTATACCAACTGTGTTAGACAGGCACATTTACAGGACATTATAAATCAGTAATATATTGTTCTTGTATGTCCTGGGTAGACAAATACAATGGCTAGTACACATCCAAGAATAACTTGATGTCATCTGAGTTGCAAGTAAGGGAAATGTTGTTCAGAAAGTGAGATTTGTTTTTGTTAAATTTCCTGGGGTTGGGACTTACCTGGTGGCACAGTGGTTAAGAATCCACCTGCCAATGCAGGGGACACGGGTTTGAGCCCTGGTCCGGGAGGGTCCCACATGCCGCGGAGCAACTAAGCCCGTGTGCCGCAACTACTGAGCCTGCGCTCTAGAGCCCGCGAGCCACAACTACTGAGCCCGTGTGCCACAACTACTGAAGCCCACGCGCCTAGAGCCCGTGCTCTGCAACAAGAGAAGCCACCACAATGAGAAGCCTGCACACCGCAACAAAGAGTAGCCCTCGCTTGCCACAACTAGAGAAAGCCCACATGCAGCAATGAAGACCCAATGCAGCCAAAAAAAATAAATAAACAAAATTTTAAAAAAATTTCCTGGGGTCTGGAATAAAAAGTGGTAGAGTGGGAGTCCCTTCATTCAGCAAATATCTGGGTGCCTACCATGTGCCAGGCATGCTGTTGGTATATTACCATGGTGAACAATAACAAAGTTCCTAGCCTCATGAACTTCCAGTATATTGGAAAAGAAATATGGTGACCAAGTATTACAATTGTGGTAAATGTTACAAAAGAGGTGCACGGTGATAAGAAGAGAGTAATGCAGGGGACTGACTAAGATAGGAAGGTAGGAGAAGGCCTAAGTGTGGAAGGAGGAAGCTGAGGAGAAGAGGAAGAGGCTGAGGAGGCCTTCCAAGTAGAGGACATGACCTGTGCACTAGTCCTATGTTGAAAAGCAGCTCTGGCAGGAAGACTAACCAAAAGGAAGCCTGACAAAGCCTGCCCAGGTAAAGGGTGAGAAGCAGGCAGGGTACCCCCAGCAAGTGGGTGAGGAGAGCTGCGAAGGGAGCAGAGCTTCCCAGCCTTGTAAGCTCTGTTAAGGATGAAACTCCAAAGAGCAATAGGAAGCCACTGATATATTTCAACTCATCAGAAAATCCCAGGAAATATGATTCCGTGTTGCCACCTTTGTCTACACTTCAAAAATAGCCCCCCCCCTTTTTTTTTTTTACAGGAATCATGGCATTATACATATCTTCAGATACTCTTTTCTCTAATTCAAGTTTCGATCTCAATTAAAGAAAATTCAACAGAGACCTGCAGCCCAGTGGACCTGAAGCAGAGCTCATTTCGCCTTCTGTTCAGCACATTAAGAAAGGGTCTAAACAAGATTATTTTAAACACCAAATGTAGTGAATTTTTCAATATTTTTTTTCATAACAATAACCAGAGAAACCAAAAGGGGCACTTTGTGTGGGTCCCTGCATGATTATTTTACAATTTCTCTTAAGCCATTTCTAAGTTGTGGAGAGAGGCTAATGCTTTCCTCTCGTATGCTGATGGTAAAAGCAAATATTTACAAGACAGGCTGTCCAGGAAAGAAACAGAATCCACACATAATCTGTTTTTATTGCACTGTCTGCTGCTCAGTTTTATAAACAGCTGCTGGCCAAATGTAATTCGAACCCAAACCCCAAATTTTGTGCCTTTTTGTTGAAGGGAACAGAATATTTTGCTTAAATATGTCAAAGAAACTGTTGAGAGTCATTAGGGTTTGGGGTTGGGTGGTTTGTTTTTTTGGCAATTTGGAATCTCATTTTGAAACAGCCTACAGAACCATGTAGCAAAATAAGAATTATATTGTTATAAAAGCCCAGTACAAGTCTAAATCAGAGACATTAGAGTATGTGCTTCCAATCATGAGTAGGTGGCACAAACATGAATCCTACTGAGAAATAATGAGATGTGTGTACATATGAACCTCCTGTGTATCTTTTTGAAAACATATCCCCAAGAGAAAATGACATAAAACAACTTGCAATTAAACTTTATTTGATGCCAGATGAGAAACAAATGTTAGAAACTGTAACTTTTAATATAATAATTTTTCCTTTGCATGTGCAGACCAGCGGCTTCTTATAATGCACCAGTTTCTTAGCCAACATTTATTTCTAAAGTAATTCAATAGAGGCTGAGATTTTAATTGCATTTTTTCTTTTATTTGTATATTTACTTTGTAAGATTTTTTTTTTTTGGAGAAATGAATTATTTCAGCTTGATTTTAGAGGTCATGGGACATATATACCGTTATGAAAGTAAATGCTTTCTTTATAGTGTTTTCATAACAAAAAACAGCAGATTTATCAATCTATTATACGTAAATAGCTCATAATTTTTTTTCCAATACTAAAGACTGGTTGCTTTCAGATTTCTGAGTAGTACAGCCGTTGTTCCCAAGTGTTTCAACTACTAGGACTCCATTTTAACGGCAAAAATATTCAAGCATCTCCACCCACAAGATAATAGACCTTTATGGTACATTATTCATTGATTAGAAAAAAGCACAATGATAAGAAAATATAATTAATCCAGTAATAGTTTTAACAGAATATATGTTTTTGGAATATGTGAGGCAAGTTGTTAAAAAATCACCCTGGCTGCTATGTACAGAATAAACCATAGCAGGGCAAGGATGGAAGCAGGGAAACTGGTAGGAGGCTACTGACGTAGTCAAGTGAGGAAGGAAAATGACATAGATGCACTGGATATGCAGTATTTCCAACAGAACTTGCTGATGAACTGGATGTAGGGTATGAGGTAAAGGAGTCACAGATGACTCCCAGGTTAGAGAGCTGGCACTTAGAGAGGTCTCCTGAAGGACGCACAGGCAGACTTCAACTATGTTTCATCTTATTTTTCATTAAATGATTTTTTTTCAATCTCAAGTTAAAATTCAAAAGAAATATAAGAAGAATTTGGCCCCCAAAATCTATTTAATCAAAGGATATACAAGAATTCTTGAGACTGTATCACATTGCTACTAGATCTTTATGCCTTTTGGAAATGTCTTTGCCAAACGGAACACTTAGTCAATCACCTACAAGTCTGTGTATGTCCTTTTATTTGGCCTCAAATTGACGAGACCATTATTTAGAGCAAGAGGATCATAAAAAAATAAAATCTAATTTGTCTTAAAAAAATGTATGTTTTGTAACCACAAATGCTTGTGTACACATTTGAAAAACAGCACTACAAATGCATTCAAGATATACTAGCTATTTGTTCTAAACGTAATTTTTGTTTCATATGTGAGCACCTGCATTCTCTACAATCTATATCGTAACTTTTCTGAGAAGCCCCAATATTGGATAAATGTAATTAGGCATATATATATATATATATAATATATAAGATCATTGCAGATATGTATATGTGCATACATATAATCTATAGGATAAAAATAATCAATATAGTGATATGTAACCTCCATTAAAACAACCCTGAAGGTTTTAAATTGTGAATTTTTTACACTGTGATATTTTTCATGGAAAATCTTGTAGTAAAAGAGATGAGAGGCTCAAAGCAGTTTCTGCAATACATCACTTGACAGGAAGTTAAGTTATCAGAATGAAGTCTTATAGGTAATAATCTCATAACCATACATGGTGTATGTCCTAGTTACCATACAGATATGAAAGGTCCATTAAGGTTCCTTATCAGCTGCATATTGGTGTCATTTAGAGAGTTTGATAGCATGAACCTGAACTGCAAAAGTCTCCACACAATGCCCTGTTATCAGTCATCTAACCTTTGAGTTTAAACAGCCACAATAAGTATCTCCTGTCCCTACCAGAGGACACTGTCTTCCTAAGCCATTTAGCTAAAGCTGTTAGTTTCATTCCCTTCTACTATTTTTTTCTTAACCAAAACACCTAAAAAAAATTAGGCTCTTAGGATTAAACAATATAATGCAATATTACTGGTCAAAAATTAAATACAGTCTGTGTATAGCTTGTTTCAATATACAGCAATTATGTGATACAATGAGCAGAGTCTCTATAGGTATCTCTCAGATTTTCATATTGATCACATGTATCATTTAGCCCTTTTACAGGGATTCTCACAAATGGCTGAGTTTTCATGTGTTTGGTTTCTACCACTCAGATGCCTTTAGACTATGCCAAATAATATATTGTATGAGTTTCCCACTCACTGCCTACCAGGGCTGAAGACGAACCATCTGGATGCTCACTAGGTGGCCAGGGACCAGGGTTAGCTTCTGAGAAGCTGTACTCCACACTGAATCAGGAAACGGGAAAGAGCCAAAAGCCATATAGGAAAGGTAAGGTTAAAAAAAAAAAAAAAAGGCTAGAAGAAAAGTTCAAAAGGTTTTTTAAACAATGACATCAGAGACCAGAAGTAAGGCACTCAGAGGTCAGTTTGATGAGAAAGTGACTATTGGATTTGGGAGCCATTGAATGAGGTGAGGAAAGTAGGAGTGCCTAGAATGTTATTTGTATTAGTAGCTGTTCTTGACAACCAGCAGGACTTTTGCCTAGGTGGGCTTCCCAGTCTTAAAGAGACAGGAAAAGAATGACTAAAACCTACAGGTTAATTTTGCCTCTAAACCTATGGTTGTTCTTACCTTCTACTCAAATTACTAATTCCACTTACACATTCTAATCTTGGAAGACTCATCGAGTCAACCTATATCTTGCTATTAAATTCATTATTGGTTTATGTGAATATTAACTTCTTTTTTTCATGTCCTACTCTAGCAGGAACCTAAGGGCAGGGTTATTGTTGCTATAAAGAAATTAAATTTTTACACAGAGTTATCTTGTCTTTACCCACACTGGATCTCTTAATGTGAAATATTTACTCTTTCACCTCAGTAAGGAGCAGTAAAATCATTATCACATCATCGTCGCCATCAACATAATCATCATCTCACTGCTCCCTCTCCTGATGTCCCCATACCACCCAAATATTAAGTGCACCTCTCCTAAGGGAGTTGTCATGATTCAAGAAAGAAGAGCAGAGACCCTCCACAATTTTATCTTATGCCCCCAAAGGTTGCACTTAGTGTGAAATGCCCAAGAACTATCCCCCTCCATGGTGGCTGCTTCTATCTCTACGATGGCTTTCAGCAGCAACCCTTGAACAGGCAGCACCAACAGGTGGGCTTTCAGGAAACAGTAGCAACTTCTAGTGTCTATGCCCAAAGAATCTATCTGATTCTTACTTTATAGCATCCTTGAATCCTTCTTTAATTGATTGGATAATGGACAGTTTTATACTGCTCTCTACAATGACTACTAGCACGGATTCCCAAACTCTTCCTCAGGGTTAACACATGCATGCGTGCACACATACACATACACACACACACACACACACACACACACACACTCTGCCAGCAGTATTGCTGCCTCTGCATTTAATCTTATATATTGGGTTGGCCAAAAAGTTCCCTCGGTTTTAAAGTAACAATAGAGGACATATTTTTCATTTTCACCAAGAACTTTATTGAACAACGTATTCACCCTTTTGTTCCACAACCTTCTCCCATTTTTCAGGCAACTTCATAACTCCATCTTCCCAAAACTTTTTATCTTTTTGAGCAAAGAACTGTTCCAGGTACCTTTCACAGTCTTCCAGACAATTGCAATTTTTCCATTAAGAGAATTTTGTAAAGACCAAAATAAATGGAAATCCGAAACTGCAATGTCTGGTGAATACAGCAGACGAAGCAGAACTTCCCAGCCAAGCTGTAACAGCTTTTGCCTGGTCATCAAAGAAACGTGGTCTTGCATTATCCCGATGGAAGATTATGCGTTTTCTGTAGACTAATTCTGGATGCTTTTCGTTAAGTGCTATTTTCAGTTGGTCTAACTGGGAGCAGTGTTTGTTGGAATTAATTGTTTCGTTTTCCAGAAGGAGCTCATAATAGAGGACTCCCTTCCAGTCCCACCATATACACAATATCACTTTCTTTGGATGAAGCCCAGCCTTTGGTGTGGTTGGTAGTGTTCATTTCGCTTGCCCTATGATCTTAAAATATACGTTTTCATATTTTACTTTAGCTTGAAATGGTTGGGTTTCTTGGTATTAATGAAATAAAATAAATTATCTAATTTTTTGTGATACTACAAAGTTAAAGCACACATATGAATTAGTTTTGGTCATTTTTGCAGCTTTTAAATCAGATATGAGACCATTTCTGAGGCCTTCTTGGATCAAGGTATACAATATATCTTACAACTTCCTATTGGTATTCTATTCATATATTATATTATAACTTAACATGTTTCAGCAGTCAAGTAAGTTTGGGATATTTTGCCCTAAAGGTTGTTCAGAGTCATGGCTCCATTGAACCCACCTAATTCTTTACAGGGTAACAGTTCTGCCAGCAAGCTGAACTTGGCCAAATCCTTTATGGCCACATTGGAGAAACAAGCACTCTTTTCCCATTCCCCAAGTCAGAGTTCAGTCCTGTCTCTCCCTTGACTATGGGTAAAATCTCACATTCTATGTTGATGTTCTCCCAGAGTGTGTTTTCCAGATACAGTCTGAAATCCAGAATTTCAGAGACTTGAGAAAAGTCTATTCATATTTCTCTTCATTTCTGCAAATAAAATCCTAGGGACACACTCAGAGTCCTAGTGTTCCCCAAAACATCTATGCATATTAAACTCTAATGAAGATCTCTAAACATGTCCATTCTATAAGTCTTTTCTGGAATGGTGATTCTTTGGACATATTTTCTTTTAGTTTTTAAAATAAAATATTTCCCATGCAAAGAATAGTAAGTTTTAGTCCAGCTTTCTCTTATATTTTCCTCTTTAATATTTAGTGACTTTAGGGGATATAGTGGGGATATGTGTGCGTGTGCGTGTGTGTGTGTGTGTGTGTGTGTGTGTGTGTGTATTCTTTCTCTTTTCTATAGTTATATTTATAACTTTCGTTGGAACATCTTGCTTTTCTGTAAAAATCTGTGATCAGTAAACTAATTGCTATGCTGCCTATAGCATTCATCATGGCTTTCTTGTCTTTCATTTCTTTTCCCCTTTCCTAGACCTACATGATTACAGATTCCTTCCTTCCTTTCCTAAACTGATCATGATTAGAGATTTAGATCCAGAACATATAGGAAAGAATTTCCATCAATAGGCTTCAAGTGCACATTTTTCCTTTATCTAAAATGTCATTTTCTTTAGTCTCTGTAGTGCACAAGGTGTTACCTAGAAAAGGATTTTGCTCAAATTATCCAAAGCCTTGTTCATTTATCAAACCACTGTCCACACTTCACAGAATGAATAGCAAATGGCCTCTATTCATTTTGAACTGATAGCTTGGATTAAAAGTCATTGACATCAATGCTAAAAGGCAAGGAAAATTCCCACACTCCACCACCAAACCCTGACCTGGGAGATTTGTTCTAATGTTCACAGGAAGCCATAAATTGTAGAATACATTCTGCCCTGTTGACTCATAATTTGTAATGGAATAATATAATAAGGTTTACACAGCTCTATTCTCCCAAAAAGCATCTTAAGGACACATAAGGCATCTAAAATCCTTAACAAGGAAAATGTATTTTTCTCTGACACAAAAGGCATAGTGCCATTAAGTACTCATTGTTATATTTCCCAGAGAGTGAAAGAAAATGACAGTGAGAAAGCAAGAGAGAGAGAGAGAGAGTTGATTTGCAGATTGGAGAAAGTTGATACACTACAGTATAGCTGCAATAACTTGCCTGCAATTTTTTTTTTTATTTTGACAACTGTCTTTCAAACATATATCAGCATAAATCTCCCCAAGAATACATACTTCTCTAGAATATCTTTGAGATATAATCCAGGCTAGAGGAAACAAAAGGGGGTATACATACCTGAAGAGAGTTTTTTGTTTATACATGCAAAAAGTTAATCACCATTACCCATCCAATTCCCTTGCTAAAAACCTTGGGACCCTCTTTTATCTCTACTCTCAACATTACCCTATAAGTAATAGTTAAATTTTTATGTCTATCACCATAATTTCACTCCTAACTTTTCATTTCTTTCCAGTGCTTCTCCATCAGGCCTGGCAAAGACTCCTAACAGAATTCCTTGTTCCAGCCTCTACCCGTATTCTATACTGCTATGGGAGGGGTTTTATGGAAACAGAATTCTAATCATGTCACCCAAAGTTAAAATTTTCTGATGGTTTCCAATTGCCTATAGGGCCAACTGAATCTCTTCAGAAATTCAATCTCCTCAGAAACATCATCCTTAGCAATCCAACCTTTACATCTTTTCAGATCCACATTTAGTGAGACTCCTCTACCACTATCCCTCCCCTCACCCTTTCTCTTCCCTTTCTAGAGGTGTACAACACACTCTTCTATTTTATCCATTGTCTGAAATGCACCCACCTCCCTCAGACTGCTTTATTTGATCAATTATTACTTTATTCATACACCTACTGTTATATTTATTGAATTGCATATAACTGTTTATTCCCCCTCAAGAGGAAGAGTTCTTCAAAGTTACAACATCTGTCTAAATCACCTTTGGATTATACTGCTTATGAATCTCTGGTAGGTAGTAAATGTTAAATTAAAAATTTTGGAATAAATAGAAAATCCATTTTTAAGAATTATGATGTTTTTGTATATAAGAAAACTAATCTTTGAAATTCTCACCCTCTTCACCTCTCTCACCCCAACTGTCTCTCCACCTTTCCTAGAACATGGCCCCTGGAAGTATGTTCCACCACCACCAAGCTTTCCTAGCTGAATACTATTCTCAAGGTCCTGAAATATTTTCCAGTTTCCTTTATTTTGCCCTGAGATTTCTTTCTCTATAACGATGTAAACTTCATGTTACTCAAGTATTGGCTATTTCTCACTGGTATTTAAAATTTCCTTCTAAACAAATTAGAAATAGAACCTTTTTCTCCCCATTGGTATTGATCTATAAGCTAGAGAATGGTCATTTGTAGATAAGCATCTATCTACAAAGAACCTCTATTATAGAATCACCCAAGTGTAAGGAAAATATCAAGACACTTTTTAAAAGAGCTATTTGGCAAGCTTTTAACTACAATAAGCCAATTAAACAAAACAATAACCATTAGAAAACACCCTTGTAGTAATCTGGTCTTGAGATGATTTTGTTTTGATGACTTTTATAGCTGGAGAGGCAGCCAAAGTGGCTTTGACTTTGACAGTTTTACTTACTTCATATAACAGGAGTCATATCAATTAATCAGCAGCCTAATCGCTTTAGATTTTTTCTCTTTTCATATTCCAATCAGCCTGTCTAAAGAGACCATTTCTACTCATAGGCTCTAATATAATACATACAAAGATAATCAATACCGTGCAATTCACTCCATTTGAGGAATTAAGTCCATTCTACAATTTTAAATAGCAGCACCCCATTGAATTCTGTTGTCTTAAAGCAAGACCATTACCCTCTTCTGCCAGATGATTTTGTTTTCAACTCAGGAAAAACTTCCTTCAATGATAAACAGAAATATCAGTCACTGTAATCACTCCCTTTACCTCATTTACCTGCATAAGAGATTTGTCGGACACTCTATAATCCAGTGTGTTTCAAAGTCATATGCAAATTCATTTCCTTTCTTATAAGATAATATCCACTCAATCTGGTTAAAGTCAGAGGTTGAATTTTTTCATTTCTCTTTTCGGTCATTTTAAAGTATGCATATGTGGTCTTTACTATGTATTACAGTTTCACTAACACCAAACCACTTTGCAATTTTTAGAAAATGCCCCCCTTTCAAGGATAGGGTTGAAATGCCTATAAATGTGAATACTTGAAGAGCTGATTGGAAAACTACAGAAGATTTTCACTTGAAGTCTTCATTTTCTCAGAGGCTTGAAGTACTTTGTCCCTCACAAATTCTGAAACGTAGTCATTCAAGTTAATTAATGGCCACGACTGGCTAGCTTCCAGGGTCTATGTACCATCCTGCCCCGCCCCCAAAGCTGACTGTGGTAAAGGCAACCACAAGATGCCATCCACCCCCAGGCCCCACACCCTTCCACCACTCTGCAGTTAAAACTATGATCAGCAACTCAAATTACCATGAGGCTTTACTTTCTTTTTCTTTTTTTTTTTCTTGAGTCATATAAAACTGGGTGAATGTGTAAATGCATAACAGAGAAGAAAACTTCTTTTCTTTTCCTGGTTGTTGTACAGCTATGTGTGTTTGTAATTCTGCTTTCTTTACTATTAAGAGATTGAAAATAAGATCAATTTGCTGTTACGCCATTTCTCTTCCAAATGCTTACTAGATTTCCTACTCTTCTAAATGCTGTACTAAATTTTATACATAACAGTCATAAGTAGAGGAAGGTGTTTTGGTTTTTTAAGATCCAGAGGAATTTCTTACCAGCTCTCATTTTCTACACCTATAAAGATTTAGAATTTGTTCTAAGGATAAATCCTTCAAATCTTCTGCAAAAGTTGTAGCTGTCATGTCAATGTGCTTTGTCCTTCACATATTATAGAATAAGCTTAACGGAACTCTGAATTAAGTTAAATGCCACGATAAAATTCTTTTATAAAACATAATTTACAAATGAATTTGTACTAGGAGATCATCCAAAACAAATTACGAAATAAGTTAAAAACCAATGGAAGGTGTTTTAGTAAACCTTTCTGTAATCTATTCATTAAGCAACATAAATATTTCAAAGAGATTTATAAATTAGACATTAACTGAAACAAACAGTTGTACAGCATAATACTGTTTTATAAAAGTTGAATAATGGTATTATAATATTTTACTGTGAAGAATAGTTTTTCTAGAAGAGGTAGATTATTTTTCCATTTATATAACTAATATGAATAACACAATTAAAATATTGAGAAATTAGCCAAGACAAATATATCTTACAAGAGCTGTGTCCCTACAACAGGAACACACAACTGTGCCCAGATGTGGGCTAAATAAAATTAATTCTTTTCCTCTTTCATTTTACCTCAAATTTTGTTTGTTCGTAGTTCCTGACAAACAAAGAATTTTCCAGGAAAGAAAAAAAAATTAATGAATAATTTTGCTACAATGCCTTATTCTTCATACCCGCTATACAGATAATCAATTTAAAAATACGTATATATTTAGTCCAGGCACTTTAGAAAAGTTTGGGTCTAAGAACATTTGCCTCTTTTATATCAAGTCTAAAAGTATCATTTCGGGCTTCCCTGGTGGCGCAGTGGTTGGGAGTCCGCCTGCCGATGCAGGGGACGCGGGTTCGTGCCCCGGTCCGGGAGGATCCCACATGCCGCGGAGCGGCTGGGCCCGTGAGCCATGGCCGCTGAGCCTGCGCGTCCGGAGCCTGTGCTCCGCAACGGGAGAGGGCACAGCAGTGAGAGGCCCGCATACCACAAATAAATAAATAAATAAAAGTATCATTTCATATGCCATGATTTTGAAGCCAAAGATTACACTCTTTCCTTTTTCCCAGAATGAATCATGAATCACTATGTGTACATGTACATAGTGTACACATGTACATAGTGTACATAGTACACTATGTGTACATTCATGTGTACATGAATCACTATGTACATACTGATCAATTTAAAACTGTTAGTTCAATGTCTTTACAAAGCCAAATGTCATGCTGAAAGTTTTATTAGAGGGTAAAAAAGACAAACCATGAATCCTTTTGAAAGCCTACAGACATTCTTGTAAACTAAGTTGCATAACTCAGGTCCAAACAATTCAAGAAAATTAAAGTATTTTGTGATTCTTCTTTTATAGCTATCTTAGGAGAATCAGTAAAAGAAGAATATACAGATTTTTAAAAATAAACTTGAATAATTCATTTAGGAGAACAAATTACTCTCGATGTTCAAATCAAAAGAGTGATAACAAAGAGGTGAAATAGTGAAGCCTTAATGATTCACTGTTGAGCTGAACCCCCGGGGCCGCGCACCGCTACTGGGCTGCAGACCGCTACCGGTCCGCGGCCTATTAGGAACCGGGCCGCAGAGCAGGAGGTGAGCGGCAGGTGAGCGAGTGAAACTTCACCTGCCACTCCCCATCGCTCACATTACCGCCTGAACCATGCCCCGCCCCCTGCCCCGTCCCTGGAAAAACTGTCTTCCACCAGTCCCCGGTGCCAAAAAGATTGCAGACCGCTGCTGTAAAGGACACACGTGTACTTTGCAGATCTTCTCTTCTAAGGTCCTCCCAAAGGTTCCAAACAATTCCAACACAAAGATGGAGACTATAACAGTTGAGTCCCTAGGCCAAGCCTGTTACTCAAGGCTAACCTGATGGGAAAAGAAACTCAAAAGATCTTGCTGTCTTAAAATGTGTTTTAAATCTGACAATAAATCTATCTTGGCTCCTTTTCCTTATAAGTCATAGAGAAGAGTGACTGCCTCTTTCCATCACTACAGTTGCTGATCAGTTTTAATGTGTTAATTTTGAGAGGAGTACCTGTTCATGCTCTATTATTTTTCCTATTTTAGCTTTATTTGTTTGGCACTGTTTTGGGTTACACACACACACACAAATCCATCAATAATTTCTTATACTATTCCCATAACAGCAACAAAAGTCTGAGATAATTAAAATCCAGAAATATTCCCCAAATCTCAGTTTCTATCTTTCCAAATCAAACATTTTCCTAAAGCAACTAAATATTAACTAAACTAAGGCATTCGTGGCTGATTTTATTTCTTCACTTTCTCTATGGTGGGTAAAATGTCAACAAGGTGGCAAACCAGAGAGTGGTGGGTAAATAACTCACAAATTGGACACCATTCTCTAAATAAATAATAGTTGATTGCACTGCATTGCAAAGCTTTTTATATATTTCTACCAATTGGTTGTAAGAATTTGGAAAGTATAAAAAAAACAAGCAGAATAGCTACTATTTTAGAAAAATCACTTGCTAATGTCTCAAAGGTCACTAACTCTTTAATAACAATTACTTAACAGGACTTATCAATAATTTTTGCACCAATGGATTTTATATTTTTTTGTAAATATTTTTGTAATTTTTTGCCAAAATTATTTACAACATATTAAATAAAAATTTTATTATGATCAATATATGTTTACAGGTTATGTGTTCACGAAAAGTTTTAAAATATTTTTTAAACAATATGGCCTCATCTGAGGCTTGATTACATAGGGCACATGACAACTAATGTTTTTCGATTGCTATTCCATTACACACTGATTTCAGTTCCAAAATATGTTTTACTTATGCATCAAATTGTATCACTGTCAATGGAGAGTATAACCCCAGATCACCAGAAAATAGTGTTTAATAATCTCTATCTCAGTAAAATCCATTAGAGCACACTGTCTACTTGATCAATCCTTTGTAAAACAATCAATTTTTTCTCATGCCCAATGTTCCATTTTTTATATAGTTAAGCTTTAAAGGTATTTTGCTACAGCAAAAGAACTCTCTTTACTCCTAATAAGGTCTGTTAAAATTGTTTGTAGGAAGGATGAATTTAACCTCCTTGCAAACTCTACAAGAACTCATAACATCTAGCCTTCTAGGTTGAAATAAAACCTAACTGTGATGCAATTCCAGAAAAGTTACAAAGGTGGTCTAATAAGACAAATTTGAATACTGTCGGATCAAAATCAACTTATGATACAAACTGGAAGTATGTATTATTCAAACTTAACTATGTTTCATTAGTATTAATGGGTTTTATAAATATTCTGAAATTTTAAAATATGAAATTTAGAAATATCCATTATATAATATCTGAATATTATTTTTTAAATTATATTTAAAATATAGGGAATAAGCAAAGAAATAAAGAAGCAAAAGTACTCTTCATGAGACACTGGCAACAACAGTATATATCTCTTATGATGCTCAGGGAGAATTCATTTCTTTCAAATTACTGTTTCATAATATTACACGAGATATTGTTTTTTCCTTTACAGAAATCCAAGATTGTTATCGGAAAAATACGGATAACACAGGAACTGACCATAAAAACAAATTTAGACCTTTTTGGAATAAGACAATACACATGAATTAATAGAGTCCGAATCTTACAAATGTAAGCTCAAGACAAGTAGTAAACTAGCAAAAATTGTTCATGTTGGAAAGGCTCTAAAACCTCTCATTTCAACTACTTCATCTCCAAGAAATATAACATGACTATTCTGAGCTACCATATGGGCTTATGTGCTGCATATATATTTATTAAGCACTTCTTTCTTTTGAGCATTAGTAGGAGTTAAAGCTGTCTAAAGACATATTACTTAGATATTCCAAATCTAAGTAAAGATAAGAATCACTTCCCATGCACATGCATTTTTCGAGACCATAACAATGAAAATAAATGAATGCTTCAGCAGTCCCCAAACATTAAACGTTACTGTCATCCCTGTTGCTTTCCTTTTCAGAAATACAAAATCATTGCAATCAAAAAGCAAAATCTGCTCTATTTTGGTGGTGCTTGCTATAATGTTAAATTTATCAACATAAAGTTTTTAACATGTAAATTGTGCTCTCTTTTGTCAGAAAATAACTATATGCTCTAGATAATAAAAGAGTGTCCATTTAAAGAATTTTGTCAAAGTAGGCAAAATAAAAAACATTTTAAAATTGACTGGTATAAAGTATTCCATACTGAAAGCAACAAATGAACCGAAGTCTGTTTCTCCAACTGTGTGAACACACAAGTGCCATTAACACTGAAGCAAGCTGTATATCCAGCCTTGAGAATTCAATGGGTCTGCCTTCTCAATAAATACTTTCATTTTAATGTCATTCATATCCAGGAATTACCAATGCACCTTGGTACAAGGACTCATTTGTTTGCAATCTGGTGTGATATGAAATTATTCCAAGACAGCCTATCTTTTAATATTTGGTACACATTTTTAATAAGGTGTTTGTAGTTATGTGAAAGGAACATAGCAAGATATTGAATTCTTAGGAATGAAGATTTAGGAGTCCTATGAGACAATACTTTTAAATTACATGGACCAGAATAAATTTGTATCAAAATATAAAACAACAGCAGATAAAATCCTAATCAGTAAACACACTTCTTTTAAGAAACATATGATTCATCATACCCACTTGTTGTAATGCTTCTTCATAGACATAGGAAAAGAAATTATATTTCTATTCAGAAGTTGAATTTTATAAAAGAGCAATGTGAATGAACATCTTTCTACTTCACATTATAGACTGAATATTTAATTACTTAATGTATAAATAATTTAAATTTGAATTGGACTTGAACTTTTCATTTCCTAGAACTTTGAGATATATGGCCAAGGGAAGTTTGACCCTTGAGTTAATCCATTTCTCTAAAAATCCATGTATCAGAGCCTGGCTCAGATCTAGAAAGGGTCAGCTGCATGAGTTTAAGTCCTACCCCTGATTAGAGGTTCTCAATTAGAGAAGACCCTAACAGGTATGGATTCCTTAAAGTTTTTCAGAGTTAGGGGTAATTTTCAGCCAGGCATTCAAGGCAGAATAGTAAGTATATCTTCAGAAAGTAGAAGTTATGACAGAATAGTCAGAAATGTCTTCATTTACTTCCTGCTACAGTCCTGCAAGACATTAGGATTTAGTTATTACTTATAGCTCCTTTGCCGACTTTCATTCTCTCAGACTGTGGCAGTCATTGTACTGCTTAGAGACACTCATTTGGTCAGAAAAACAATGTCCCCCAAATTTTTTAAAGACATGACTCCAACTTAAGGTTTGCTTGAGGTGCAGAAGAAAATGGGTCTAAGTGTTGCCTAGTCAGAAATGACAAATAGGACACATGTTGGCTGCTTCCTCTAATTTCTATTCCTCTTTTTGATAGGAGAAATCAGAAAGGAGAGCTTTGAAAAAACATTTAGTTGGGTGGAGAGTGACAACTAGTTTGCTCGATGTTCTCAGTAACATCTTCACTCCAGGGAGGTGTTACATCTGGTTCAGAGGTGGACATTTGTGGCTTGGATGAGTCACCAAAATATGCCTGCTTTGAGAGGAGAAATGCAACCTTTGTACAAGACTTTTCAACATTTTCTTTACGAGGCAGAGCACTGCTAGGCTTTAGCCAATTTTTTGTGTATTGGTCAGATTTCTTATTTTTCCACTCAAAAATCACTATAAGCAGACCATAGTCACTGAAGTCAAAGAGGGCCTGTAAGGATCATATCTATAAAGTCTGGCAGCAAAATACAGTAGATAAAAGCATAGACTTTATATCAGACTAACTACCTCAGTTAGAATATCAGTTTCACCAGTAACCCTGGAAAAGTTACATAATCTTCAGTTTCTTTATCTATAAATTGGGCATAATACAAGTCTTGGGATGATGAAACAGGTCAGTACACATAAAGCATTCAAAATGGAGTCTGGCATATAACAATCACTATACAAATGATTTACTATCATCATTATCATCATCATAATCAAATCATTTCCTCAGAAGCTAAATTAATATATGTGAATACCTAATAGATTATTACATAATCTTGCTGGTCAACAGCAATACATTTTCAAAATTATTTTAAATAGTTTCTATTTCAAATACTTTTGTGCACTGAAATGATAAGCAAATATCTAAAAGGACAAGTAATGTTAATATCTTAAGCAGTATATTAAATAATATGAATACTTTTCTGAAGTTTTGGATCACGGTTGTTACGGTCATTTTACTCATTTTGGTACCATTTTTTACCTAGTGATTAGTTAACCTTTTTGTAAAGGAAGTTTTATTAGCTTTTTAAAGTCAGAGAGATTGGGAATAAGAAAAAAAACAGCTTCTGTTTGTCATTAGGGATGATTTAAACAAATGAGTACGCTTGATAGAAATATCTAATTATTTTTTAATCGTGAACACAAGTATCAGTAAAACTCACAACTTGCTTTAGGACAGCTTAGAGCAGAGTCCCTTGAAATCTAGCTTTGACATTTGTTGAAACTGTCAGTACTTAAGTAGCCTTTAGGAGTTTGTTTAAAGATGTCACTCTAGGAAGACACTCTAAAACATATGATGAAGACCAGCTGGGGGGAAGATGGGAGATCACATACATCCTGGTGAGGGATACGGAGTAAGAATGGTCCCTACTCATGCTCCAAAATTCTCTAAAGGTCGCCAGGAAGAGATCATTGAAATATTCTTTTGTGTAGGGTCATTTTAAATTTTTTATGCTGTCTTTTATAAGATATGCAAATTAATTACAGTTGTTCCCAGCTCTGACTCAAACAAGTCCCAAAACTGAAACAGAACATGGTGTGGGAAAAGGACTAGCGAAAAGAATTCTTTGCTTGAAAACATTTTCCAGACTATTCAGCTTCAGATGGGCAATGGTGGTAGTGACAGGAGGTATGCAGTATACATTTATGTCTTTAGAAGAATTCTCAGGCCCCTTCCTTTTTTGCTTTTTTTCCTTTACAAATAAAAAAAGCAACAGGAAATTTTCTTTATCTTCCACTATGATCTAGATGATTTACAGTTTTATTATTACCTAAAAGGGTACAGAAGGAGTTGGCAGGTTTTAGTGTAGATTTTTCAAGCGTTTTTAAAAATTAGTATTATTTTTGTATCTCATGCCACTTAACTAAAAGCCACCAGTGATCAAAAAATCACTAAGTCCTTTCAAATTTTAAATATGCAAATATACCAGTTGCATATCTTATACGAACGCATGATATTGCTTAAACAAAGCCCTATATGAATGCAGTTCTTCAAAATCTACACACAGAAAATCATCTGGCCAAAAACACAGGCAGGATTCAATTGTCACTGCCCAAAGGTTGCTCCATCCTAGTTTTTATAGTATATGGACATTTAACATAAATTTTAATACTCAAGTCCTATATGACCCAGTGTTCAAAATTTCCTCAATGGAATTTTAGCCATGTGAATTTTAATCATGTGCCCTGTGATTAATGTCAGCGATAAACTACAGCCCAATTCAGGCAGGACTACTAACGGCCCAGACCTTTCAAGAATGAGGGTTTGGGCCACCTCACCAGGTGAAGTACCATAACCAGCTGAGGAGCTTGCTGAAGGCAAAGGGAATACAAAATGGGTAGAAAAAAGGTAGTTAAAAAAACCAGTTACAACCACAAAGGCAGTTATAGAAATGAGTACTGTAATTGTCATGAGCAGCTCTTCTTTAATTGTTATATGTTTGTGTGTGTGTGTATAGTATATACATACTGTAACATAAGATGTATGGACTCTATATCATGGTATTCAAGTTATAGGATATCAAGGAGAAGAGTAAACATCATTCAAGGACTTTGCATCCTCTTCTGAGGAAAGGGTTAGTGCATTTTAGGTTGTATGCAGGACAGTTGTATCATGTTTGGTGGAAGTATAACTTTGTTATCATCTTTATTTGGAGATAAGCATGGTTTAAGGAGGTGTGTATGGATGCCAAGTCAACAATGGGTGTACTTGTGATGGTTAATTTTTTTTTTTTTTTTTTTGCGGTACGCGGGCCTCTCACTTTTGTGGCCTCTCCCATTGCAGAGCACAGGCTCCAGACGCACAGGCTCCGCGGCCATGGCTCACGGGCCCAGCCGCTCCACGGCATGTGGGATCTTCCCGGACCGGGGCACGAACCCGTATCCCCTGCATCGGCGGGCGGACTCTCAACCACTGCGCCACCAGGGAAGCCCTGTGATGGTTAATTTTATGTGTTAACTTGGCTGGGCCATGGGATGCCCAGATATTTGATCAAACATTATTCTGGGTATTTCTGTGAGGGTGTTTTTGGATGAGATTAACATTTAAAGTGGTGGACTTTGAGTAAAGCAGACTGTCTTCCATAATGTGGGTGGACCTCTTCCAATCAGCTGAAGGCTTGAACAGAACAAAAAGACCAGACTCCTGCAAGCAAGAGAGACTTTGGCAACAGACTGCCAGCAGACTTCACCTGCAACACTGGCCCTTTCTGATTCTATCAATACATCAAATGGCCCTCAGACTCAAACTGGAACATTAGCTCTTCTGGGTCTCCAGCCTACTGGCCCACTATGCAGATTTTGGACTTGCCAGCCTCCACATTTATGTGAGCCAATTTCTTGTAATAAATCTCTTTTTTTTTTTTCATATACACACACATCCAATTGATTTTGTTTCTCTGGAGAATTCTGACTAATATACTGGGTAAACTAACTTTTTTTTCATGACCAAATGAGCATGT
Source organism: Physeter macrocephalus (assembly GCF_002837175.3). Classification (NCBI taxonomy): domain Eukaryota; kingdom Metazoa; phylum Chordata; class Mammalia; order Artiodactyla; family Physeteridae; genus Physeter; species Physeter macrocephalus. The sequence goes on along the minus strand of NC_041221.1, from coordinate 88,720,910 downwards.
CTTTCTTGGTCCTTCTCCTAACGCTTGGGTTATTCAGTCTCTGTCTCTCTGTTTCTGTCTCTCTCTGTCTCTGCTATCCAGCTGTGCTCCTAGTTCCTAAATTCATGATATTCACCAAAGAATTCTTTCCTTGTAAAACTCTTTTTCTTGATGATTTCATTTCACAACAACTTGAACTAGTACCTACAAATGATTCTCAAATATATATCTCTGAAATAACAGATCCTCCCTTCCAAGGTCTTAATAGTGATCTCCATCTGATTATTCACCAGATACCTCAATATGTTCAAAACTGAACTATTTTTACTTCTGAAAACTACACCATGTCTTATTTTCCTTATTCTGTTAAATAACACAAACTCCCATCCTGATTATCCCAACTCAAAATCTCATTCACTCTTCACTTTCTCTCTTTTCATACACAATTGGCTGGTGAATCCTGGCACATTTTCATCTGCAGCATCTCTGGCATCTGTTCCCTCTCCTCCATCATTCCTCTTCCTCTGTCATTCACACTTTGGTTCAAGCCCCAGGTAAGTTCCTCTGGCTAAGGAACTTTAAGAATCTTCTAACTGGTTTATCTTATTCTAGGCTCTTCCCCTTCATCCATTTTCCTTATGATTCTGGAATTATTTTCCTGAAGAAGTCATACAAAGATCTTAAGAGGAAAAGAAACGAATAACCAACAGCCCATGGAAAACATTTCCCACCAAATAAAAATATGCCCAATTTCTTTCTCCATTTGGAGGTGCTAGCCATCATTAAGTCAATCCAAATTGTGAGGTAGCTGTGTTATTGATGCAGCCCAAAAGCAGTAAGCCATACACAAAGAATGTAGAACTTTAAGGGTATAAGGCAGAGTCAAGACAAATGCCAGATTCAGGATAATGCCAAGGGTTCAACACCTTGAAAGAAAGAGATGGGAAACCATAGAGGCTTCATAGGCTATAGCCAAGCAGAGGGCAAGAGATGAGCAACCAACCTCAGTGACAGGGCTATGATAACTAAATCTCTCTCTGCAGCTTTATGGAAACATCTGGCTTTGCCCTGAGATGCTGCTCTTTAATTGACACTGGGAGGGGTGGTGCTCATGAGAATGATTTGGCGAATTATCTTTGATATGACTCCCAACTATAGGATTCTTGAAAGCAAAGATGATCATTTCCATAGCTATATCTTACACAGCACTGGGTTGTTTTAGAAAATCAATACCTTTATGTTGGTGACAAAACAAAACAAAATAACATTATTTTGTTTAGCCTAACATTCAGATTTTCCATGATCTAATTCCAGTTGACTGCTTCAAACTCATTTCTCATCATAGATTCTTGGCTCCAGCAAAACTTAACTAATGTTTCAAGTATAAAGTTCAGATTTCCAGCCATTATCCTAGAACTCTTCTCAGTGACCAAAATTATTTTTTTCAATTCTCTATAAGTCTAAGTCATACTCAGCCCTCACGGACTATCTTGAATGCTATTTCCTCCAAGAAACCCCACACCTCAGTAGGAAGAAAACCTCCCTCCCTCCCTCTCTCTCCTCTGCAAGTTCAAGGTAAAACAGAACCCTTTCTGAACTATTCAATAATTCCCCCCTTATATTATTGTTGCTTTTATACATCATACCCTCCTACTTTTCTGCCAGTTCCTTGACAACAATTTCTATCTATGTCACCGTAGTATGCCTCTCCTACAACAGTTGTCTTGTACACAATGAACACAATACATGTTTGTTAAAATAACAAATTTTAAACTTTTTAAGTTTTTTAAATCTATGGATTATATAAATTCTTTGGATGACCTGGTACCTCAGCAGTAAATGCAACTTTAACAAAGTAATTCTTCCTCTCCCTTTCCAATTGTATATATTCCTGTCATAGCTTTCTAAGAACCCAATCAGATATGGCAATAAATCTGTCATCCAGTATCTGGGAAATCCTAATAAAGGCAAACACACATTTGGATGATGATAATAATAATAGTTATACATACATAGCACTTATGATGTGCCCAACACTGATCTTTATACACACTAACTCATTTAATTCTCACAACACACCTGTGATGTCATTACAAAAGAAGAAACTGAGGGACAAAGAGCTTAAGGAATCTGCCCTAATTCACATAGCTAGTAAGTGGCAGAGTCAGGATTCAACTCCATGCAGTCAGGACCCAGAGTCCATGCTCTTAATGCCACTCAGCAAAATACATATTCCCCCCACCATCACTCAGAAGAAAGCCCAAATAGAAGGGATGATCCCTGGCTTGAAGGGCACAACATCTTCTGGCTTGCTCCAGAGGGTAACCCTTGAACCCCTCCTCAAGGGTGAATGGAGAGCACTCTAGAGCAAAAAGCATATGAGGGATCAAGGACTCTGCTGGGTATTTTTAAAATGGCATTTGTGCAATGAAAACTCTAGTAATATATCTCCAATCTCATTATATAAGGCTTTTGGTTCAGGGAGATATAGAAAATGACGTGTTTTAAGGGTGTTGCTTTGTAGTAGCCTCAGAACCAAATTTTCTAAAAAGTAAAGTAGAATATATGAGAAGACTGGAATCACGAATATCCTTACTGCACACACCCTGCTGTGAGTGACTCTTTGAACAGAATTGCTGCTTAGACTTCAAACCACCACTGTGACCTCAAGAGGTTAGCAGAAAAGAGAAATTCTTTGGTTCAGAAACCATAACATGGGTATAATGCCATTTAAAGGCACAAGATTTAGAACTCAATGTGGCTCTTTGGGAAAAGTCAGTCAATTCTCTTCTGAAAAAGAGGAAAACCCAATGAAGTATAATGCTTTTAAATTCCAGATTAATACACAGACCCGGGAGTAAAATCTTTTTTCGCCCATAAAAATAGATGCTATGTTCTTAAACATTGTTAAATAAATCATGTTCTTCAACTGACATGTTCGTACCCGACATTTTTGAATTTGTGACAATCTTTTCAGTGTGAAATGGCAGATATCTGCTAGTGCTCTGGAAAAAGAAATAGTGAAATACAGGCTACATGAAACGTGTTGGGTCCATGGAGAGAAAATGATAGAGCAACTGGAAGAACCCAAAGAGATTCAAGGGCCAAGCCAGGCAGCCCCAGTCCAAAGCAGTGGATTAAAACCACATATCTGTAGATTTGACTGCTCAGGGAGACTTCTGAAGAGATTATCCTAGAGCAGATGCCACAAGTATCTATATAAGCTTATGACTGAGCTAGGGGAAAACGGTTTTCATTAAAAGGAAATTTTGAAATCACATCTCACAGTACAATACTTTATGATGATCCTCCTGTCCTCCTCCCCTCAATTCATTAATTTTTGGTTTTGATTATGTAACTAAAAAGGGCCTTTCTCTTCTTTTTCTGAAGCCAGGAGACAGAAGTAATAAGAGAAATAGTTATTATTGTTATAAAGACAACAAAATGAAAGAGGGGTGGGGAAAAGGGAAGAAAAATATAATTTTAGTTTGTATCATTTCTTACAAAATGTATGTTTCATCATTCCCTTCTCTCAGAAAAATTTATCAAAGCAACACCTTGCTAGTGTTCTCTAGTGTGTCATTCTGACCACGTTCATTTATATTAGTACAACATTTTGTTACTAGAGTATTTGATATATGATGACTGAATCTCCAATATTCATGGAAAACATGTGCTCAATACAACAAATGCTGTTAGACTTCCTTTAATGGATTGATTCATATAAGAGTAAGTACTGATAGAAAAAGAAAAATAAATTCTAGTCGCTTTTGGGGAAAAAAAAAAACTATTACTATATGATGACTTACATGATGTTCACAGCCTCAAGTGAGTGATTTTATCATTCCAAGCTGTTTAAAATAATCAGCCTCATAAAACTTTAATGACCACCACTTTCTCACTCTGTATTTATAGCGAAGCGTCCTCATTCATTTACAAAGAGACAGACTAAATTCTCAAATACTTGCATTATTCAAGTCTTACATGGCATGAGCTTTCTCTGTTCCAAGTCTGAAATGTGTCCAAGTCAGTTTTAACCTCATGATACAAACTATACGACTTTTCTATACAAATTTCAGACTCAGACTCTTGAGAGCATTTAAATATTGTTGATTTTTTAACCTAATTTAATTAACTTACTATACTGAGTCCACTGCAATACAGTTTTACTATTATTCCTTGGGCTAAGAGATTATTATATAATTTATTGGGATGATGCCAAGAGCATACAACTAATAGATTACCTATAATGAGCGAAGTGGAAAAGCATATTCCCTCTGCACAGGTGGATGGTAGTATTTGTGCCAAATAATATAGCATTTCTCTCCCTACTTGGTATTTTAAACATGCGTTTTGTTGTCAGGCTCCCTGCCAATAGGCTGCATGGGTCAAAATGGAGCCTAGCTGATAATTCAAAAGGTGAGTTAATTAGGGGTTGCAGTTTGGAATGTTATCAAGCTGCTGCTTAGACATCTATCTGCTTTCCATACAGGTGTGAAATATTGACAGCAAGTTTTAGAAGTGTAATGACACTTTTACCTTTCACTTACTTGATTAAATTTTGATATGACTCATACCTTAAGGGGAATAGAAACTATATTTGTTCAAGTAGCTACTTACCATGAGAAAGCTCTTGGGGTGTTCAAAAGAAATGTAATATTAAATCTATTGACAAAATATTCTTGAGACCTCATACATTCTTCCATTATAGCACAAAGGTTGATTTTGAAGTACATCAGTCAAAATTAACCATTTATACCTCAGTACTTTTCATTCACAGGTTCTAACACTGAAGGCAGATCACAATGAATCTTTGTTAGTTTATAATATTATATTCATATATGATCACATATCCTAGATGAACAATAGGCCACAGTAGAGAAAGGATTTCAACTCCAGAGCTATTTTCGCCTCAGGAGAAGCAAAGACTATAAAGAGGCCCAAATCTTGATGTATATCTGGTAATTTATCTGGGTGAGAATTAGGTGAAAAAATTTAGCCACAACATAAGGGGAGAGAATTCTATAACATACATTTTACCATCACACTTCTAGGAGTTCAGTTTTTTAAATGAGTGTATTGTGATTAGTGAGCTTTAAATACTGAGTATCTATGTATCCTTTTAGAATTGCCCTAACTTTTTCCTAAAATACTAGGAGACTATGCATAATCAGAAGATACAGCAATTAATTGGGAAAATGGTCTCTATATAATTGTTCCCCTTTTCCTCATCTCTCCCAGTCAGAATCAGACATCAGCTTCAATCTCATGTCCCAATATTGTTCCTTCATTTCTCTTCCAAATAAAAGGTAACTTTGTTAAACTCTTAAGTCTTATATTTGTAGACTTTTATGAAATTCTTTACATGTGACCCTTAAATATGTTCATATATTTTATTCACTTTTACTATGAATGATAAAGATTTGTTGGTGATGATAAAAATGATAGCAACAGAATTAAGGATAGCGTTGTTTTAAAAATTAAACCTAAAAAACACCTAATTTGAATCTTTTTATGTATTTGGAGAAAATATGTATCTTAATTTGGTTCCACTGAAAGCAGAGCCTCAGACAAGGATGTGAGAGCATGTAGCTTAATTGGAAGGTCAGCCCAATAAGCAGAAGTGAGGGAGTGGGGAGAGGCAGGGAAGTAAAAAATGCAAATATAAGAGCTTACTATTGAGTTTGCGTTTGTCATGACTCAATTTTTCTGGGACCTCTGGGAAGCGTAGAGAATGCCTTCCAACACTATCTACCCAAAGAAGAGGAACTGACAGCTCTTACTTCCCATTGTTTAGGGGTTGTCCCCAAGGGCAACACACACCCCACCCTTAAAGACCCCATACTTCTCAGCAGTGCTCACTTCAGGCCACAGCTCAGTGAAAGCTCAGAGGATAAAAGCTGAAAGATGCACACCATGTGCTCGAGGCGGATGTCACCATTCTGAGAGAAGTCACAGGGAACCACACAATGCAAATGCAACTTCAGTCACAGGTAGCTGAGGTATGTGACAAGGGAGATGAAAAATAGCCACAGCAATAAGAATTAAGTTATTTTTCAAAAACACTTTTTTACAAGCTTTGCTGTTGTTAAAATTTTAAATTCAGTCTTCGATCAAAAAGTGATTAAGCAATGATAGCCTTGACTACATTTATGTTGGAGAGGAAGGGATTAGCTAAGACTTCTTGCCCCTGAGCATAGACTGGTGGTCTTAATTATTAGAAACTATTTGGTCTTCTTTGATAAAGTAGCCCAAATGAAAATGATAATAGGCAGTAAAATGTTCAAAATGTACACAGCAGAGAGAAATTAGAAAAAAATCCAAGATAGCTTGTAAACTGTGACAGATGAGATTATTGATTGGCAATTACTCCCTCTCTCTCCACACCTATGGTAGACTGTTATATCAGTAGCCTGTTATGAATCATACTTTCAGATGTTCAATACTCCTGTGTAATGTCTCTGCAACTTGCTTTGGCCAATGGGACATTACCAACCATGATTCAAGAAAAAGCTTGATAATCATTTGCACATTGGGGCATATTCTTTTAGAATTCTATCCCATGAAAGGCAGCCACCATACACCATGCCACAAAGAAACTCAGACAAAACTACTAAATGCAAAACCCTGGAGGAAAAGAAGCTACCTTAGATTTTCTGGCACTAACTGAAGTCTCCTCTTAAAACAGACATTTAAGTAATTCAGTTATACCATGTGAAGTAGAACTATCCATAAAATCATGAGAAATAATAAAGCATAGTTGTTTAAGCTACTAAATTCAGGTAGTTTGTTTTGTATCAATATATAGCTGACACAGAAATTGGTGCCAGACACAGAAATTGGTGCCAGACACAGAAATTGGTGCCAGACACACAATTGTACATAACAAACACCTAAAATATATAGCATTGACCTTGGGGATAGGAAGTGAGCAGAGGCTTGAAGGATGGCAAAGAGACTGTTAGTGGAAGCTTGAAAAGCACTAAGAAAATTGCCATTGAAGGCTGGATAAGGGGGTACCTTTTATTGGTGGAAAGGTAATGAAATTGTTGCCTGTGATAACTTTGAAGACAAAAAATGTACTTTAGGAACTTGAGGCTATTTCTTCATAAAATGTTGAACATGTCAGTTGACTCTCCTGATAAAATAGTGCAAGAGAGAGATGAACTATAGATAGAATTGGTCAATTTCCAAGCAGACTTTAGAAAGGATATTTCCAACCCAAAACTTGATGGGTGGGAAAATGAAACTCCTTCTTAGTTTCAGTCTCTCCAGATACCAAAAAATTCTCAAGTAAGAAATGATCTCAAGGCAAAGATAAAATCCAGAGTGCTACCACAAAACATGACTTTGGAGTCAAGATCAAATAAAAGATGAACGTGTAATACCCTCTGTTAAGACCTTAAAAGATTTAAGGAAATGCTTTATAGACCCTATCAGCTAGATAAAAATGACTTTTAAGAATTCTCAGGGCATTGTTCTACAGCAGGCAGCCTCAAGTAGAGAGGAATTGGTCTTAAAGAGATTTATGAACGTGGTTTTTTTCTCTAAATGGAGTAAATTATAGTTTGATATATAGAAAACCCATACTTTTTTTTTTAAAGGAGTTGAATCAACTTGAGGCAAAAACAGTTCAAAATTAAAAGATGTCCCTGGGCCCTCACCTTTGCAGGCAGGAAACAGGCTGGGAAATTTACTCAGCTGCAAACATATGCCATTTCTTGGAAAAAGAAGGATGAGTCATAGAGCAAAGCCAAGAGCTGAATGGGTAAAGCTAAGAGTCAAGAGTGTGCAGATATGAGCCATGGATTGAAGACCCCATCCCAAGAAGCATAATTGGAACCTAGTCAGGAAAAATCCCTGAATCCAGAACAAGGGGAATTGAGGGCATGTGCCCAGAAGGATTACATAATGGACAGTCATTATTATGTGCTTTCAATTCCTCCCCCTTTTAAACAGGAGCCTCTATTGTGTTTATCCTGTCCCTGTTTCACCATTGAATATCGGGTGTGTGTGGAACAGATACCCTGTCTTAGTTTACAAGTCTTTGCTACCCAAGAAGCCATGCCTGAGGAATAATATCCAAGGAGCTACACATGAGGAACCATAGCAAGATACCTCATTATACCTGTACGTGATTTAAATGATGAAATTCAGAAGTTCAAGCCTGAGTTTGATGCCAAAATGGGATTAGGATTTAGGAGTCTTAGAAGTTATTGGAAGGGATGTGAATCATTAGGGGCCAGAGGGCAATCTGTGGTACACCATTACACTGGTGGTCCCCTATAAACCACAACTGCATTTCTTCTCCGTTTCTTCATGCACCTGTAAAATCCTCTACCATACTGACCCTCATCTTGGCCACGTGACCTACTTTGGCCAATGGGACATTACCAAGTGTGATGCAAGCAGAAATTTGATAGGCACTTATACTTTGCTGCTTGTGACCTTAGAACACTTCCTCTTGGAAGAAGTTCAGGCTAAATTATGAGAACCATGAATATGAGAACCATGTGGTGAGAGGTTCTGTTAAGATGAGAGACCATCTTAGATGATTTAGTCCTAGTGATCTCACAGCTGAATGTAGCCATATACATGATTGCAGCTATACAACATGGAGCAGCAAAACTACCCAACTAAGCCCAGTCAACACAGGATTGTAAGCAATAAGTCACCATGGTTTGTTATACACCACTGGATAACTGAAGCACCATCTCCATGAGAGAACTATGCTTTCCCACCTCATCAGTCTTCAACTTGGCCCTGTGTCTTGCATCTTTATATTTCTATGCCTACCATGGTCTTGCTGGACCGACTTAATGTGTGTAGAAATGACAGTGCTAGTTCTAGCATAGGCTTTAAGGGGCCTCCTGTATTTCTATTCATCCCTATAACAGCTTCTGACTTTTGCCACGAGAAGAACATTTTACAGGTTAGCTACTGACTTTCCAGCTCTGGCTCCAGACCCGGGCTAGGACTATACGAAGACAAGTAAGCTGTCTAGGGATTAAAATTTAAGGTACGAGAAGGTGGCTGTCTGCAAGTCAGGAAGAGAGGTCTTACCAGAAACTGAATTTTCTAGTATCTGATGTGGAACTTCTTGCCTCAAGATCTAGAACTGCCAAAAAAAAAAACCCAAAAAACAAAAAACAACTTCTTTTGTATAAGCTAGTCTGTGGTATTTTGTTATGGCAACCCTAGTCAACTAATACACATACCTAGCATGACACTTAACACACACAAAGTTTGTTAAATAAGAACTTGCCATCTTTCCTCTCAGCATGAAGTATACCTTATCTTTAAGTAATATTTATAAGATTCCAAAAACCCTCATGCAAAGAAAAAGTACCTGCCCACTAGTCATATAATGAAAATTATATCCCTTAAAGGACTCATTTAAATTTGTATTTGGGTTTTGAACTGTCGCCTTTTCCTGAACCAAACTTCTAGGGATACAACCTAACTTTACATTACCTTTCTGTAAACCTTACCACCTAACCTTTTCCTCCAGCATGTTGGTCTTTGCGATTTACCTAGTAGATTCAAATATGGCTGTTTAGCCTTCAAGATTTTCCTAAGAATTTAATCATTATTAAGAAAAGGAATACGATTGTTCAAATGGTAGAGCTGATGTGGTATAGGGGAAAATGGTTTGCATTAGGAACTCAGCCACCATAGTTAGAATCCTGTCTCTTCAATCTCGGGTAAAGCAATGAAATTCTATTTTCCATGATTTTCTCAACTGTCAAAGTGAAATGTTGAACTAGTGATTCCTGAAGCCATTTCTTGTTCTAAGGTTTTATGACATTATAACTCTTAAATCCTAGGACATACAGTTGCCTGATTATTTGGTTTATAAAACACATTGTCATGTTATTTGTTAATGCTTTGGCCTAATCCTAGAGTGTAACACATGATTCTTTTTTTTTTTTTTACTGTAAATACACAATGTTCATTTAAAATAAATCTACAAATTAAGTGTAATTTTTCTTAGAGTTTTTGAACATGAGAAAAACGTACATCAGTGCTACATAATTAAGTACCATTTATTTTTTGCACTGTTTAAGCAAGCTACAGATATTCAATTGCCATTGAAATATTTCTGTAAACCATGCAACCTTTTACACAAAAGATAATTATGAAATAGCTAACATTCATTTGACCACAACCAATAAATAATTTATGAACTGGGTGTTTGAAATTATGCAAATATTCTAAATACTTTTTGTTGCCTGTACATCTGAGTAAGTATGATTCGGAAGAAAGTGTGCAATGGATTAATAGATTCAACATTGAAGAGATTTGCATTTCTACAGAGTTCTTTTCTTTGCTGGCTTCTACTATCTTTAGTATCATGGCTCAGAAAACAAGCTTGACAATACTGTCTCTAAATGTATTTGAATATCCTGGCATCCCTATTCATCAGCCTCTTTGATGCTTTAAATGTCTTTTGCTTTTTTTCCAGAACTCTTTATGAAAGCAGAGAGATATGCTTTTAGTAGAGTATCCAACTATCTTATAATACACACTAAATGGAGGAAGAAATGGGTGTCTTTAAATATTTGATATATCTGTGATAGCCCATAACAGAGTTCTGTCAGAGTAAGTTGCAGAATGGGCTCATTATTGCAAGCACATGGCATACGAGGTGCCACACACAACATCACAGCAATGACCAGGAACTGCCAACTTCATAAACTCCCTTCGTAAAATGGAAAGTTTACTGACACCTGTAAACTGGTGGACAAACCGTGTTAACAGCTATACGTATATTGCCTTTGGTATTGCCTTCTTATACCGTCAAGTATAAGAAGATTTTATCACATATAATAGCATATCATCCAAAAATATTTCTTAGAAACTACTAAGAAGCCTGGAGGTCATTTATTTTCATTTCTTTCCACACCCCGGGGTGGAAAGTAGGTGGCATTTCTGTCAATAAATATATTTAGAAGTCCTCAGTTTAATAACTCCAGTTGATATAACCATACTAAGATACAATATTTTTATGGCTAATAAATGTATTATTGTTTCATCCAACAGCTTTCTTTACCCAAATGCCCCTTGGTCTCTGACCAAACTTCATCACACAAGGTAATACATGTATTGATAGACTGGTACTTTCCATTGTTTTGTAAACTCAATGAGTCTGTAAAGAATAAGAGGGGGGAATTGCACAGAGTTAAGGACTGGTATAGACACTTGAGTATTGTTTATTCTGAAAACGCTTTTTCCTGTAATACACAACTGCATAAGAGCTAACATTTTGCACATATCTGAAAAAGAAAATTCACATCATGTAAGTTTATATCTCCACTAATAGCGACACTTATTTTCTCTGAAAGAAATAATTTTACTTAATCCTACTCAGTCTTCCACAATCACAAAAGTTCCAAAAGCAACCATCAGGTTTAACTACTAACCCAAACACAGGATTTTCTTCAGTATCTCATTACTTACTGCCCTGCTTGCATCCTCACACATCTTCCTCTCAATCCAATCAACATTTACCTCCTTTTTTGAAGTGTTTATTTTTGTGTTTTTCTACTCTGAACACCCAAACCCACAAAGTGACAACTTGAACTCACTTTCCTTGGCACTGCTGTATGAATAAAACTTGCTTTATATTTATTTAAATGTGCTGTGTCTTTTGTCCCATGACTGCACAGCACAGAATCGCCCAGCCCACCTACCCCACTCTCCCAAAAAAGGAAGGTGGCAATGTTTTCTTAAATTATCCATAAATAGTGAAGTAAGAGAACACATCAAAAGCTATGCACCTTCGGGACTGCTTACTCTGTTCTACATAGAATTCAGCTGAGTTAACTTTAAAACATTCCTTTTCATTTAAGTACTCCCTTAAAACAGCATAAAGGATAGAGCACTATATAAGCTGCTTACAATTTCTACTGCACATTTTATCAGGAAAGCTATCTATCCCAGATTTCTTCTCTTCAGAAAAATTTTAATGATCCAAGGTCACACCTCTTAAAAAGAATGAGGTCTAGTTTTACATAAGAAGGTCCAACTTGTAGGGTTTTATTTTCTTTTTATGCTCAGACCTCACAAACCGAGGACCACAATCTTCAAATAGCATTCCTTGTTAAAATTGAACCCAGAAAAGAAGGTTATTCTACCTCAGAATTTTAAATAAAGCTTCTACAACAAAGTTCAGTGTTCCAAAGCTTTAAATAAATCTGAATTAAAGCAGCACTCCGGCACTGAAGTGTTCAAATCAGATTGCTAATCCCTTACTCTCGAAACGAGGCCTAGTGTTTTGGGAAGTATAGTGTAGACCTGATATTGCTTCTCAAAGAGGTAGGGGCCTCAGAATATCTGCATCACAATCACCTGCGGTGTTTACTGAAAAACACATTCCTGGGCCCTTCCATCTCCAACTAAATCAGAATCCTTGCGCACAGGGCCCCAAACATGCATCTCTGACACGTTCCCCAGGTGATACCTGCACACACTACAGTTTGAGAACCACTGCTGGGGATTTATCAATGCTGCTGGAGAAGTCCAGCTGGCATCTTAACCTGTCAAATTCTTCCATTTTAGGAGACTCGGTGCTTTTAAGTTGAACCTCACTGCCACCACTTTGAGGCGTGGATCATGCTAGGAAGATTAAGGTCCCTTCGGATATTCAGAACTTTTGTCTCCCTGCTGTCAGCCACCAAGGAAGCTGGCAAACGCTGGTCCCTCACAGTAACATTTAGTGCCGGTCAACACACCGTATGGGCTAGCATCTGAGCCCAGAAATAGGAAAGGCGAGTATAAATAGATTTGAATTGGGGTTGGACGAGGATTTGGCAGGCAAAAAATGACTGTGTGTTGATGGGGTGGGAATGGAGAGCTGCCAATTCAGGGATCCGTGGTCGAGGAGCTTCCTGACCCCCATCCACCCCAGAAGTTCCTGTGAGCTTTCTGGACTGCGCGCCTCTGGCTATAATTAGGGGGGTGATGCTTTCCCTGGCTTCTTCCATATGCATGTTAGTTGTGTTTGGCATTCAGCAGCAGTGTTTGAAGCGCGTCTGGCCCCCACCAGCATTTAGTTGAGCCAGTCAGTGGAAAAAATGACAATGGTATCTGGCATAGAATTCAGGTGTTAAAATACCTTTATGAAAATAGAGGAAATAGCACCTATTAGGAAGTAACCCTGAGCTACCAAATTTTATTAGACCGGGAGGAGGTGTCCCCCACCTCCTATAAAGCATACTGTAAATTCCCTTATGACTTCCATGGTATTTAACTACAGAAATGGGTGCATACACTAATTTCAGATTTTCTGTGCAAAATGTATTGCAACTCACTTCGTGTAGTATCAGGGAATACCGAGCTGAGGTGTGGCACATTTCAACAAAACTTTTTGTACATATTTAGCTAAAAAAGAAAATTTGATGGGGTAGGAAAGAGAGTCAACACACTCTTGGCAATTTCCCACTAGCAGTGAAGGAGGTAAAAGTCAAAAATAAAGCCTGTGGGATAAGTCTGAATATGGCATCCAAGCTTAAAAGAAATGCCACTTCTCTTTTTCATCCTGAGATGGGAGAGGAGGCTTGACAGAAGTGAGTGAAACCTCACTCCATAATATTCGTCTGAACCAGCCCTGATTGTCAGTAGTGAGCATGCTGAGCTGTGGATGAAGTGGGCCATGTCCGCCCTCCTCAACTCTACAAAACCGCTTTAAAGTCAGCACGAGGTGCCGGCTTCCCCCTCTCTCAATGAAAAGCATACTTCTTGATTTAAAATGTATGTTTCTACTTTATTCCAAAACAAGAGAGCATTATTTTCAGGATGATCATAGAAACCAAGTTAAATATGTTTCTTATTTCAAGAGATAAAAAAGCATCATAACTCGGTGAAGAAACATTTCAGTGCTGGAAGTTGGTTTAATGTAGCACTACTATGCACGTAATTTATTTTGAAACACAGTGATGCATGAAAATTTTCAGCCTTTTTGACAGAATGAGATTACACATCCACCCCCCTCTATGCTTTAAAGGAAGAAAACCTTGACTTAGCCTGCCAGTGTTATAGATAATAATCTGCGTGTGTCTGCATTGTAATACCCCTCGTGCTATATCCACTTTCAGAGATAGTAATTCCAGGGATAATTTCATTCACAAAGGGTTCCTATAGGAGTAAGGTGGATGGTCAGGAAAAGATATTTAAGATAATTTTTAGCCCTTTTGGACAACTTCTCAAGTCAGTTTGCTTCTCCCTTGTCAGTCAGGAGACTCAGGACAGTTTGAAAGCGGATGGAGAGTGAATGTGCAGGGGACTCAGGAGCCTCTTTTCCCAGAGGATTAACTATTTTACAGGAGGTCAGGTTCAGTGGGAATGTCTACATTCAGAGGAAGGCTCCTTCTAAACTTGAGGAGAAAGTGACTTACTGACTGTCCCTGGGAACTAAGTTACTAGATGATATTTTTCCACCCCTTCCTTTCTCTTCTTAAATTAAGCATGAAGCAGAGATTACAGGTGAGTGATGTGCTGTGTAAAATAGAGGGAGATATGAGGAGAAACTAAAAAATATATATATGAAGATTTATCTTCCACAATAGGATGCGGGAACTCCTAGATTTTGTTCTGGCTACTTGTTTACTCTAGAACAATATTTAAAATGATGATCAGTTTGAGATTCTTGGCCTTGAGCATATTTTTCAGAATAAATTCATCTATAAACACAAATATGACCATATTCCTTTAGACGTTTTCTCTTCTAGATATCTTAGCTTTTTTAATAAAGTCATACAATTAGAAGCTTATTTATCTGTTATTCTACAAACCAGAACTATCCATCAGCAGATATTTCTTGCTTTTTCTAGTTTGGTAGACCTAGACCTAAGATGTATCTCTTGAACCAATAAGGTTTTACTTAGTTTAATTTAGGTTTAGCATTAAAATACATGTCATGAGCTTCCCTGGTGGCGCAGTGGTTGAGGGTCTGCCTGCCAATGCGGGGGACACGGGTTCGGGCCCTGGTCTGGGAGGATCCCACATGCCGCGGAGCCACTAGGCCCGTGAGCCACAATTACTGAGCCTGCGCATCTGGAGCCTGTGCTTCGCAACAAGAGAGGCCGCGATAATGAAAGGCCCACGCACTGCGATGAAGGGTGGCCCCCACTTGCCGCAACTAGAGAAAGCCCTCGTACAGAAACGAAGACCCAACACAGCCATAAATAAATAAATAAATAAATAAATAAGAAAAACTAAAATACATGTCATACATGGAAGCAACCTAAGTGTCCATGACAGATGAATGGATAAAGAAGATGTGGCACATACATACAATGGATTATTACTCAGCCATAAAAAAAAAGAAATTGAGTTATTTGTAATGAGGTGCACGGACCTAGAGTCTGTCATACAGAGTGAAGTAAGTCAGAAAGAGAAAAACAAATACCGTATGCTAACACATACATATGGAATCCAAAAAAGAAAAAGAAAAAATGGTTCTGAAGAACCTAGAGGTAGGACAGGAATAAAGACACAGATGTAGAGAAAGGACTTGAGGACACAGGGAGGGGGAAGGGTAAGCTGGGACGAAGTGAGAGAGTGGCATGGACATATATACACTTCCAAATGTAAGATAGCTAGTGGGAAGCAGCCGCACAGCACAGAGAGATCAGCTCGGTGCTTTGTGACCACCTAGTGGGGTGGGATAGGGAGAGTGGGAGGGAGATGCAAGAGGGAGGAGATATGGGGATATATGTATACATATAGCCGATTCACTTTGTTATACAACAGAAACTAACACACCATTGTAAAGCAATTATACTCCAATACAGATGCTAAAAAATAAAAGAAAAAAAATACATGTCATAGCAGGAAAATTTCTTGAAAATTATTAATCCATGAATAATATTCAGAATAAATATTTATTAGTCAGAATGCTTGATTAAACAGTATAATGCATAGCACAACCATTCCAGACAATACATTTTTCTGTAATAATGCACTAAAAAGACAGATGGTAATATTAGAATGTGTAAGAATTCTAATATCAAGAATAGCTAAATTCTAAAATTATGTGCACAGACATTAATATGTAAAACCTTATACCAGTTGGGAGAAGGGTAGGAGGAGGAGAAAGGGGAAGTGGATTAAGGGGTACAAACTACTAGGTATAAAATAAATAAGATACAAGAATGCAATGTATAGCACAAGGAATATAACTCATATTTTATAATAACTTTAAATGGATTATAAGCTGTAAAAATATCAAATCACTATGTTGTACGTTTGAAACTAATATAACATTATAAATCAACTATACTTGAATTTTAAAAAAAAATGTAAAGCCTTAGAAATATGGAATAATTTAATTAATTCATTTAACTAGTGTCTACTATGTGTGTTGTGATATATCAAGTATTAAAGGGTATCCAAGCAACACATGGGTCATTGTTTCTTTCCTCAAGAAATTTACAACATAGATCAGATTTTCACATGAAGAACTAGAGAAAGACATACTACAGAATATACACTTAAAGACTAAAACATGGCACCTAGGCAAAATAAACAGTAAGAGATTAGAAGATAGAGACTTTGATCCAGGAAGAAGAGGAAAAAAGTTGAATCTTATTGTTTCAAAACTAGCAGCATTACTGTTTTCAAATCAACAATACTTATAAATTGCGGTAACTCACAAATGACATCTAAATGTATGCATGCCACTCCAGTATGTTTTAAAACTCACTCAGTTCAATTTCAGCACAAAACTATAAGGCTTACTGCATTATATAGACATGGTCTTTAAGGTTTCGCATCCTAAAAAATCATAGATACAAAAAAACTTACACTTCTTCCTCAAAAGAACAGTTAACCTATTTCTCATACTGAGTAGCCTGGACATGGAAAATTGTTAGACTATTGGTTTGGAGTATTTCTGGGACTGGTGCTGTGCTACCACTACTACTACCCAGGCATAATTGGCACTGCTAGTTTCTTTAGTTATTGTTGTAGCTGCTAGGGGTTTTTTAATAGGTTATTTAGAAAAAAGAAAAGAGGACAATTGACCCTGGGTGGTTCTCAAATTGTGCTATTACTGGTTTGTTTTCATAGATTGGCAGTACCCCACAACAAGCAATATTCAAGAAACAAAATTACAGTTGTATTAACAGCTTCAAATTAGGGGTATTTTTTCAAATCATTGTGTGGGGTTTTAGTGGTGCAAGAATGAGTGGTTTTAATTGGGGCTTCTTCCTTGGAAGGCTTGAGGAAAACTCTTCAGCCCAACAACAGAAGGAAGGGGGAACCAGGACAAGAGCTACAAGGAAAAGAGCCATATTACCACTTTATGAAATTGCTGGTCAGGATCTGACAAAATATTTTCATGATGTAGTCAAAGAATTAAAATGCTGGGACCTGGCCCTTTGTAGTAAAACATATATGAAGTTGACAGATCCCATTTTGGGGGAAAATCTTCAGAAGCTGAATCGCCCCAGGTTCCTGCATAATTAAATGATCTTCTGAAAAGTTGACTAGCATATTTTGGCTGTGAGCACCAGAAAATACCACAAACAAAATATTTGTATAGCTTATAAAACACTCAAGCTGAATATTAAAAGCATCTGTTTTCAAGGAATATAATTATAAAGTACTTGAAGTGAATCAGGAGGCAGGATTCGCAAAACATTAAACATGTCATAAACAAGCCATTGACTCATCCAAATACTATGGGTAATAGATGGACTACTGATTTACAAAGGAATACTTTCATTGAAGATTCTGACATTAGAAATCATGGCAGCAAGGGTCAAATGTTTCCTGATGTCATTCTGGGATGAATAATTCTGGGCCATTTACTAAAGCAAAGAAACATGTGGACAAGGATAGCCTTAATATTTTACCTTTTGAGAAACGTGTAATCTGGCCAATTTATGCAGCCAAGACCACTCTGACAAAGTATGTGTTGATGGTGAACATTATAATGAATTATACGCTCATGAACTGTGGCCTCACTTATCTGTAAAAGGGCATTAGCTGTCATTCAGGAGTGTAAAACTCAAATGTGCCAAAATGCAAAGTATTTCTTTTGTTTTTTATTTGAGCATATCAAAAACAAGAAACTTCAATGTGGACATTCTGAAGTCAAATGTTAATTCACAGTGGTACTGCTGTTTTGTGAAAAGACAGCAGACAGAATCCACTTTCTAAGATTAAATTGAAACTTCCTTCCCCAAATGTTAAGCTAAAATTATGGGCAAAATTCTTTTCTCACATTTGCATCATGGGACTTAAGCCTGTTATTCTTTCCTCCTACGAGACAGGCTCCTAGGAGTCCTACATAGTTATCAGGAGCAAAATATTGAATTTGACATCTGCAATATAAATCTTTGTTGAATTTTGTCCCAAAACAAAATAAAAGCCTGTTGTTGTATATTGTCCTCCTGAGTTCTTAGGAAAGAGTTTGTCATTGTACAGTCTCAAAAATCATATGAATTTTCCGAAAGATAGCCTCTGAAAGCATTAATCCTGTAGGAATATGCCAATTAAGATCACTTAATCCTACACATACATGCATAAACTTTGTACAATTTATAGAAAACGAAAGCAGAAGGAGGAAGATGAAGAGGGGAGGATGATGAAGAATAAAATATCATGAAAAGAAGAGATCACTAGGCGTAAATACTGGATGTTTCCCAAAGCAATGGGATTCCGAGGTTAGCATATCCTGATGAACGCAACAGAAAGTTCATGGGGAGCAGTTGCTAAAATTGTAAGACTCTGAAACAAGTACTGAAGTTTATGTTCTCCTTTATAAAACTCACTCTCTTTTTTTGCTCATTTAATGTTCTTTATTTGACTGCTGATTGGAGTATTCGACCCTGACAGTTCTCTTCAGAGACCAAATGTTAAGCCAGGGAACTTTTAGCAAGCCACACAAGGCCAGCCTGGGGACCCAATGACATCTTTGAACTCTGTCTCTTTCCTCCAGCTTGATTAGAGATTTTATCCTGACTGCCAAAGGGAATGGGAACCTTTAATGAGAAATGGTGTTTTGTGCAGGAGCTATTGATATACGGAGGAGAGGGACTCTACAAATTAGAGGCTAGCTTGGCTGAAAAATCACTTTAAAGAACTGCACCATTATAAATCACCATATAATTAGGCATGTGATATACAGAATGAGCATAAAGCATATGGAGAACAATCTTTGTAGATATTGTTAATATGAGTCTTAAATGCCACCACAAATGTTTTGCTACCTCAAATTCATAGTGCTATAAGGGCCTGAATCAATGAAAGTCCTACCTTATGACAAAGGAAAATACATATTACTGCATCTCGTTATTTGATGTTCTTTTTACCAAAGGAACACTTTTTCAGTTTTGATATGTAAGGTTTCTGGGGAGAAAAAAAGTATTTCTATTGGTGCCATTTTATTGTAGTATTTTCTTGATTTTATTAATATATAGAATAACTGAAAAATCAATTTGTTAAAGAAAAAAGTGCAAATGCTTTCTGTAAAGCACTACCCTCTGCACTCTAGTAGGTATGCCATTAAACATGAACTCATCTTGTTTCAATTGCATTCTTGCCTCCTGAGAAAGAGCAAGCTTAAAAAAAAACCTGAACTAGACAGCCAAAAGACTCAACTAATACGGTGAATATTATTTTGAAAATTAATTAATAAATTATCAATGCAATTAGTTGTTACAATTCAATTAAATTTTTCAGTAAAGGGGATCCATTAAATTATTCTATAGGTCTCCATTAAGTTAATGTAAATTTTTCTGATGTCCCTTGGATATAACTAGATGAATTTTCTGTATGATTGTGATATTTAAGTCACATTCACAACTGCCAAAGAGATCATCAAATCACTCAGAGGAGAGGAGCATGCCTGGGTTCTAAAGCTTTCTTTTAATGGTTGCTAATACATGAGATGGACTTAGGACCACATTATTTTTATCTTTGTCAGGATTTTGGTGCTATGATCCATCCCGGAAAACAAATTTCAAAGTTTCATATAAGCTCCGGTGTAGAGTATATGGCCTGTAACATGACGAAGGCTGCAGGAAACTGCTGGGAAACAGCATGACTCTTCCTCACCTAGGCCATTATTCTAGCAAACTGATCACCCCACCACCACATGGAAGGCAAATTTGTATTGTGACCTCTATCAGTGCCCTAGTTTTTCTCTTTTTCCCCTTCCCCGTGTTTTCACAATCCAATGTAAAGCACCACTGAGACACTCTTCTCTTTACCTTTCTTACAAGTTGTCTTGTCTTTGTTCAGAAAGATATGCTCCAAATACAGGATATTTACTGTGGTTACTCATGCAGGCTGAGTATTTTTAAGACAAGGAAACTGGTATTTTTTAAAAGATCTCTATTTTAATCTAATCCACCTCCAGTGCTACAAAATGCAGTAGAAAAATGTTGTTTTAAATATTTAGCAGTTATTAATTGAACCAAAAGTTAAGACTCAGAAATAAAAGATATAGACTTGATAGCACATTGGACCAACGTAATTAATTTTAACTTTAAATGACAGTTCAGCATGGAAGTCCCATATAGACATAATGTAACAGTTGTCAACAATTTATATGCCGGATCCCATTCACTTTGACTGTTATCAGCACTAAGCTCAGGATTATTTGAGGTGTTTGCTTAACACCTAACATATGAGCTCTCTTCCACCTTTGTCATATGCAAATTTCACCAGCATTACATTGACGTTTTTTATTTGAAATGGAGAGAAAAAAAACAGCCAAATAGTTTGTGTGCACATATGCATGCGTATACTCTCAAGTGTACACACATTCTTCTTGAGAACCACTATTTCTTAGAAGTATTTTTTGAGCCAGTTGTTGGGGACAACAACTTCTTTTGCTTTTTCAAATATTTAACCTTTGTTACTACAAGAGGGTAAAACTAATAATCTTCTAAAAAGATCAGAAAGAGAGTTTCCCCTTCAGAGTTGCCATTTTAGAATCATTCTGACTTTTCTGAAAGATTATCAGTTATACTCTCCTGTAGTAACAAAGGTTAAATATTTTAAATATCAGCAAAGGTACCAAACAAAGCAACCCAATGGGGGCAAGGAAAGTCTTTTTAACAAATTATGCTAGAACTAGCAAATTATGCTAGAACTTCCATCCATATGGAAAAAAAAAATGAACTTTGACACCTACATCACACCATGCATAAAATTATTTTGAAATGAATCATAGATTTAAATGAGAAAGCTAAAATTATAAAGCTTTTAAAAGAAAACATATGACAGTACCTTTGTGATCTGAATGGCAGAAAAATATTTCTTGGAGAGGACACAAAAAGCAACAACAATAAAAGAGAAATTTATAAATTAGACTTTATCAAAATTAAAAACATCTTATCAAAAGAGGTCATTAAGAAAATGAATAAGCAATAACAATTGGGATAAAGGGAGAAAATATTCCCAAAAAATATGTATCTGACAAATAATTTGCATCCAGAATATACAAAGAGCTACCTACAACTTATTAAAAGACAAACAACCCAAGTTTACCACATAAGCAAAAGGCTTGAACAAACACTTTACAAAGAAAGGTGTATAAATGACCAATATACACATGAAAAAGTGTATCATCAGGGAAATGTAAATTAAAATCACAACTACACATACCCTTAGAATGGCTAAAATTAATAAATGACCATAACAAGTGTTGGTGTGAAGGTGGAGAAACACCTATACACTGCCAGTGGGTAGGTAAAATTGTACTACCACTTTGGAAAATTGTTTGACAGTTTCTTACAAAGTTAAACACCTACGCTTTGGCCCAGCATTTCCACTTCTAGGTATTTATCTCAGAGGAATGAGAACATATATCAACAAAAATACTTGTAGAAAAGTGTAGCCCAAACTAGAAACAACTCAAATGTCTAAGATAAAAATGGATGGGCTCCCCTGGTTGCGCAGTGGTTGCGAGTCCGCCTGCCGATGCAGGGGACACGGGTTCGTGCCCCGGTCCGGGAAGATCCCACATGCCGCAGAGCGGCTGGGCCCGTGAGCCATGGCCGCTGAGCCTGCGCGTCCGGAGCCTGTGCTCCGCAACGGGAGAGGCCACAACAGTGAGAGGCCCGCGTACCGCAAAAAAAAAAAAAAAAAAAAAAGGATAACCATAATGTAATATGTTTATACAATGGAATACTACTCAGCAATAAAAACAAACCAATTACTGGTAACCAGAACAACATGACTAAATCTTGTAGACATCACTTTGAGGAAAAAATGCCAGACACAGAATATCACAGATTGTATGATTCCATTTATATCCCAAAATGGAATGAGGAGGTAATTCCCCATTGCTGGAGATAATCAAGAATAATCGGGCTTCCCTGGTGGCGCAGTGGTTGAGCACCCGCCTGCCGATGCAGGCGTCACGGGTTTGTGCCCCGGTCCAGGAAGATCCCACATGCCGCGGAGCATCTAGGCCCGTGAGCCATGGCCGCTAAGCCTGCACGTCCGGGGCCTGTGCTCTGCAACGGGAGAGGCCACAACAGTGAGAGGCCCGCATACCGCAAAAAAAAAAAAAAAAAAAAAAATCAAGGTGACTACTTGCTAGGGACACTGTAAGCTAAATTAGTCCAGATAACCCTAAGGAATCTTTCCAACATTCATCTTCTCTATTTATGTTTGTTTGACAGTACTTCAGTTTCCTAAACTTCAAAACTTAGTTTTAAACTTTAGCAGAGGAAAGAATATAATTGGCTTGGCAGTAATTATTATTGCTATCTTGACAATATACCTAAAATATTGTTTGCAAAATCAGCAGGATGATGTTTTATGAGAAAGGGCAGGTAAGGATTAAAGGTCGTTTCCTAATAAATATGGTGGTTTATATCGTGTAATAGTAATATTGACACATCTGTTGGTTAGAGGTCAAATCAAATCTTAGCGTGGGCTGAGATGTAGGACAATAATGCTACCTAGAACCTAACAGGGAGAAGAAATTTGTCTGGCTTAATAAACAACAGTTGCAGTTTCAAATCTTATTCTGTATGTAATCTTTTGTGACATGCTGTTTTGGTTGAATGATAGGAAGAAAACCTAGCCTCATTCAGGTATGTCTGTTTCTAACTATAGATATGTAGTTAGAAAGAGGAGTGTTTTAATAATATTTTTAGATAGTTGGGAATATTCTTTGATACTATACCCAAACTCTACAAGTGGTAATTTCTTAAAGGTTAGTTGCAATGTGGAACCATAAGCAGTATCAATGATTTTTTTGTTTCCTGTCTCATTAAAATCAATTGGTCTATGATGTAATTTGAATGGATCTTTTAACTATGAATGATTTTGTAACATCGTACATTGGTCACATGGAAAATCTTGGTTCGCTGAATTATGTAGATCTTCCAAATACTGACACATTTCATAACACAAGATCAAAAAATCATGTCATGACTACACAGACAACACCATTTTCTGAATGACAGAGGATTAGAAGAGCTATCTGGCAGCAAAGGTTCTGTTATCCTAAGTGATCTTCAGGGAGACCTGGCCTCTGAAGATGATAGTACTGAAAAAGATAAAGGGACTTCCCTGGTGGCACAGTGGTTAAGAACCCGCCTGCCAATGCAGGGGACACAAGTTCGAGCCCTGGTCCAGGAAGATCCCACATGGCGCAGATCAACTAAGTCCGTGTGCCACGACTACTGAGCCTGTGCTCTAGAACTCATGAGCCACAACTACTGAGTCAGCGAGCCACAACTACTGAGTCCACGTGCCACAACTACTCAATGCAGGGGACACAAGTTCGAGCCCTGGTCCAGGAAGATCCCACATGGCGCAGATCAACTAAGTCCGTGTGCCACGACTACTGAGCCTGTGCTCTAGAACTCATGAGCCACAACTACTGAGTCAGCGAGCCACAACTACTGAGTCCACGTGCCACAACTACTGCAGCCCGCGTGCCTAGAGTCTGTGCTCTGCAACAAAGAGAAGCCACTACAATGAGAAGCCCACACACGGCAACAAAGAGTAGCCCTTGCTTGCCACAACCAGAGAAAGCCCAGGACCAGCAACAAAAACCTAACACAGCCGAAAAACAAACTGATTAATTAATTTTTTAAAAAAGAAAAAGATAAAGAAGAAGCTACGATATCTAAAGAACTACCTAACATTTAATACCACTGGATGATATCAGAAAAGTCTTTACGTATTGGGAAGCTTTCAAGTTCATGGTGGCAACTGCAAATTTTCAAAAATTCTAATTTTCACTTGAAATTTTCAAATTTTATTATTGGCAACAAATGCTATCCTTGAATCAACAGTCATTTATTTATGAGAAAATATTTGCAAAATACCCAAGTCTAAATAATTATATTGTGTTTGTCATTCTTTCAAGTAACAGTGGTCTTCCATTAACTTGCAATTCAAACAATAGCACAAGTACGTTTCCTCAAGATAATTATGATACTTCAGGATGTAGCAGAAGTGCGTTATGTGCACTTCCCATTTTGTCACACAAAATATTAAAAACATATATACTGAAGGGTGGAGGCTACTGCCTTGCTGCTAAGATTTCAACAGTTTTTCCCATCATTTTATCAGTGCAAATGTCAAGACTATGAAAAAGGCAGTAACATCTTACTATTATTGTGGAAATAGCTTAGACTTTGCAATCTGGCTGAAAGGGTAAATGGGATTCCCAGGGATCCACAGACCACACAATTAAAACTACAGAAAAAGAGAGAGAGAGAGAGAGCGAATAATTGATTTAATTAATTCAATATCATTTGGCATATTGAAGGAACTATTAATTAAGAAAAGCTATTACTATATAGCCAGTCTCTTAGGAAGGAGATAAAATGCCCACCCACTTTCACCCTGGTTTGTTTATAGAAAATCAAGACTATAATTTTCCATTATCTGAATCAGAAACAAAACAGATTTTCATAATATACATACATATATATGTATACACATACATGTATATAGGTATATATACACTACATGATAAACAGAGAGTTTGACTTTCGACATCATGGTTTTGAATAATATAGGTATAATATGGTCTTGAACTGAGAACTTTAGTTGGTTTTTCTCTCTAGTGAGATGGTGATATAACTTTAGTCACTAAAACTAGTCAAGTTCTGGTTTCTTACAGCTCAGAGGCCAGATTTCCATCCACCCCAATCTCTGACCTGATCACTGAGCATCCCACTACACTGTATTATTCAGGAAAGACAGGACTATGATATTTAATTCTTCGATCTCTTAAGTGCATCATTTTGTGGGACAGATGCTAAGGGGGAGGGATATTTGCCAAGAAAGGTTTTAAAAAGACACTGTAATTAGCTAGAGACATTACTCCTCCCCCAGGACTAAAGAAAGACAACATTCCTGGTGAAAAAAAAAAAAAGTGCCCTTTTAAAATATACCATAGCTCTCTGCACTTTTTAGCTCTCGTCTGCCAGCCAACATAGTAAAATTCCTTCCCGCACATGTCCACATTAGGTCAAGTATGGATTTTAGAGCAGGATGCATAAAATACATTTGTGAAAGAGCAAAATAGCAGTCACATCCAGCCAGCCAGATATTACCAAATATCAAGCAGCCAACATTTAGATTCTTTAATGTTCAGACTGTCAGTAATAGGACCTCAATGAATTTAAACTCAGGCTCTTCTCATACTTTTCCTTTTATATTTGAGGAAATTTATATGAAAAAAAACCTGATATTACCACCTTCATTTTTCTATGAAGTCACACTGGCTTGCTTGCTTGTTTGCTTGCTTTCTTTTCTTCTTTCTTTCCTTCCTTCTTCCCACAAATATTTTTTGAGTAACTACCAGGTGTCAGATACTGAGTACCGTAGTATCTCATAGCATGGTATTATGCCTCAATGTGTTTGGCTTTTTTAATCCATAGAAGTGATTAAAGAATCTTTGGGAACCAATGCAACAGAAACTGCACCTATAATACATAATTATCCAAGACAGTAATAGCTGATTCCCTGTAATTAGGAGCTTTCCCCCAGTCTCAGCTATCTTTTCTATTGTGTCCCAATTTCTGTGCTGATGATTGTATGCTGTATTTTTTTAATATCTCCTGTACTGTATGCTATTTTTGTATTGGGTAATTTCCTAACTTTCACTCAATTCCACTCATTTAACAACACTGACTCTTCACTTTGCAAATAGTTTACTTTTTCTTGCTTTGCTGTTTTTATTGCTGTCACTTAAATTTTGACTTACTTATCTGCTGCCATTCTTATAAACTATACATAAATCTGGGATGATAGTTTATCATGATGTTTCTTTTTTTTGGTTTTTATTGAGGTATAATTAACATATAACATTATACTAGTTTCAGGTGTACAATATAATAATTTGATATTTGTATATATTTCAAAATGATCATCACAATAAATCTAGTGAACATCCACAATCGTACATGGTTACAAAATTTTTTTTCCTTGTGATGAGAACTTCTAAGACCTACTCTCTTAGCAACTTCCAAATATGCAGTATCGTATTACTATATATTGTTACTATCATCACCATGCTATACATTTACATCCCCAGGACTTATTTATTTCGTAACTGAAAATTTGTATCTTTTGACTGCCTCCACCCATTTCACTCACTCCCGGCCCATTCACTCCTCACCTCTGGCCCCCACCAATCTGCTCTCTATATCTATGAGCTCTGTTTTCTTGTTTTGTTTTGATTTGATTCCACATATAAGTTAGATCATACAGGATTTTTCTCTATCTGACTTATTTCACTTAGCATAATGCCCTCAGGGTCCATCCACATTGTCACAAATGGCAAGATTTCATTCATTTTTGGCTGAAAAATATTCATGACGTTTAAGTAAGATCTTGGCTATGAAGTTTGAATTTTAACTCAGTGATATCCTAGCTTTGGGACCCTAGACAAATCACCTAACCTCTCTAAGCCTCTGTTTTCTCAACAGCAAAATGGGGCTAATGATAATAACTTCTTCAGAGATTGCTTTGAAATTAAATGAGATAATGTACACAAAGCTCTTAGCATACTACCTGGTGTAGAGTACATGGAGTGGTAAATACTATTCCAATGAAATTAATATGGTAAATGGATTACATTCCTCCTAAATTCGCTTATTATCTTGATTGCTATGGCTTCATTAGTATGCCTCCCTCTTTCCTTCAGGACACCGCCTTATATAAGGGATTACAAATAACTGTCACTCTTTCTTGGTGGAACTTGAATACTCATTTGGAAGTTAAATAGCAATATAAAAGAGTATATTACTAAAATGCAGTAAGAGTGATCCAGATAGAAAGTATCATGAGATTTCAGAGAAGGGAGAACTCACTCTGGTCTGAATGGTCAAAAACTTTTCATTGAAGATGAAAAAAGAATGGGCTGAACTTAGCAGGAAAGATATGAATTAGACAATGGCCAAGACAACTAGAACCTTCATGGTAAACAACAGAACCAAATAACAAAGGCAGAGAGAGTATGGCCTTTCCCAGAATATTCTGTGGCCTGATTTGATTATTCTTCCTCTACTGGAAGATCAGGTTGGAGAAGTACATTGAGGCCCCATGGTAGAGAACTTGGGGTGCCTGGTTGAAGAACTTAAACATTAAATTATAGAACAACAGTCACATTAATTTATTGATTTAGTCAATAAATACATATTAAGCGCCTACTATGTTTTGTTCTAAGTGCTAGGGATAAACAGTGAAAAAAAATCCTGTCTTTATGAAATTTACTTTCCATTCTCACACCCAAATGCCCCGTGGTGCAATAGGTAACAGAAGTAAGCAAAGCAGGCAGGATAAGTCACTACGGACCATGGCACGAGGTGATGGTCAGTTCTGTGTGTCAACTTGACTGAGCCACAGGGTAGCCCAATATTTGGTCAAACACCATTCTGGGTGTGTCTGTGAGGCTGTTTCTTGACGAGATTAACATTTGAATCCATAGACTGAGTAGACTGTTCTTCCTAATGTGGGTGATGAGGACCTGAATAGAACAAAAAGTCTGAGTAAGAGGGAACTCCTGCTGCTTGACTGCCTTAGAACTGGGACATGCGTTTATTCCTGCCTTCAGATTCAAACTGAAACACTGGTTCTTCCTGGGTCTCAAACCTGTTGGTTTTGTGAATGGATCTACACCGCCAGCTCTCCTGAGTTTCCACTGTGCCAACAGCAGATCTTAGGACTTGTCAGTCTTCGTAATTGCATGAGCCAATTCCTTATAATAAATCTCTGTATATATACATAACCAATAGGATATATATATACATATATATGTGTATATATATATATATATGTGTGTGTATATATATATATATGTGTGTGTGTGTATAAATATATATATATATATCTCCTACTGGTTCTGTTTCTTTGGATAATCTTGACTAATACAGGTGGTGATGAGGGCAAACTGTAAAGTACGTAACTTGCTCCAGCTGATGGCTTCCATGTGAAAATGGGGACCCAACTCTGCTGGATCATTTATTTGCCAAGAGAAGACATAAATGTGGGGGTTTTTTATTCTCTCAATTTTTAAATACTAACAACACAGTTTTAAAAAAAAAAAAAAGCACATTGCATCAGCCAAGCAAAATCTGTCTACAGGTCATATGCATCCCAAGGCTGCCAATTCTTTACCACAGCTTTAGACAATTAAGAGCCAACGGAGGTTTTCAGAACAGGATTGTTCTTCTGTCAGTATGTGGTGAGAATTAGAAGAGAGTCAAACTAAGGACTCAGAGACCAGCTAAGAGAGGCTCTTGATACAATCGAAGTTCAAATGATGCAAGTCCAGTACAGAGTCATGATAGTGAGACCAAAAAGGAAGGAACACTTGAAGATGCGGTGGTAACAGAAAGGATGAAGAATGGAACATGCCATTCCAAGACAGGTTGACAATTAGGCTATTGGTAGCGTTGCAAGTATTAAAGTAACACTAATTAATATAATGGATATACTTCAAAATTTCAATGGCCTAAGAAATAAGTTCATTGCTCACTCACATAACCGTCCTATACAGCTGTGGGGCAGCTGCCTTCCCTACAATGATTCAGAGCTCTAGACTTCCCTCTATTAAAACTACACCACATCACTGGGCCTCGGAATCCTTCACTTTGAGTCAGCAAACAGGTAAAGAGCCTGGAGAATCAAGCAGGGAGTTTTTGATGGGCCTAGTCTTAGAGTAAAGCACATCACACCTGCCCACATTTTTCTGAGTAGAACTTAGTCACAAAGACATACCAACTACAAGAAAGAAAGAAGAAAGGAATTTGATAAATAACTAACCAAGTTGTCAGACGAAAGGAATGGGTCTTTATTCTCTTTGAGCCTATTTTTACAACTATACAGTGAAAGGTCTGGAATTTGTACTTTCTGCAATTCCTATCAATCTTTATTAAGTTTTTTGTTATTTAAGTGGTGGAAAAAAATACAGTAGAAGCCAGAATATTTCTACTCTTAATTTATTATAAGACATATACAGAATAATGTCATGTCCTTTCTTAGGACAACACCTTATAACATCATTTTAACTGATAAAAGCAATATTCAAATTATGTATTTATGACATCTTATTAGCAATTATCATAACACTGATCACACACAATGGATTGATATCACACAATATTTCCTTCCTATGTTTCTAGATAACCATAGATCTTTCTGTAGTAATGACAATGAGTACATACAAAAGGAAAATGTGCTTCTTTAGACTTTAATTAACACTGAATGGAATTATGCTTAGAATAAATAAAAGACAAAAAGCTTTCTTTTCATTCTCTTATTCTCTCTTGTTCCTAACAAAAATAATTTATAATTTCAACTTTTCCTGCTGCTACTCCAAAATCCCAGTTTTAAAACACAATCAAAAGATGCCAACATATTCCAAAGTGAAAGAATGCTTTGGATTCTGTACTCCTCCTGTCTTCTTCATCTTTAAGAGATTTTTAAGTCTTTTCTTTCCCAAGCTGCCAGTTACACTGAATTGTTCTGAAATGTGAATGATTTTTTTGTGTAAATATGAGCTTCCATCGACTAGAGCAACAATAAGCACTTCACACTTGTCATTTACTAAAACCTGCCTTTTGAGCCCTGTCAGTCATGTGCCTCTACATGTGTGTTTCTCGGTTGAAGCCGCAATGTTTTATGGCAGCTTCTGTTTAGGAATTCATGTCGCTACTTGGCATTTATGCAGTTCAGCTGTTAGAAAGTCAGGGTAAAAGGAAAGAAGATACACAGGAGCAAAGGTTTCAGGAGCAAAGAGGGAAATAAGAAAGGGCTTTAGGTTATGAAACAACCATGCCAGCCAAGTGGTATCAGTGAACCACAGGCACACCCCTTGGGTTTAGGAAAGACACTGCGACAGAACAGATGCAGCTCACACCCATCCTGCTGATCTGGATGGCTGAGCGCTACTACAAAGGCCAAGTGTTGCATGAAACATTAGCAGTTACGTTCACCTTTCAAGATTTTTCATCCCTTACAACACTGAGCTTGATTACAATGTGTGCCACTGAGCTTAGATGAGCTTAAAGCAAAGACAAAGAAACTCTGGAAGAGACAGACATATGGATGAAAAGCTAAATACTGTGGTTGCTAACCAGGGTTGACAGAACTGTGCATGATTCATAACATGGGTTCAAATATGCCCAGAAGTTCAGATATTTACCCAACATTTATCTGCATAAAACCATGTCCCTTGGGGCTCGTGTATTTTAATGGGAAAATAATAGGAATCGGCTTTCTCTGGAGTTCTCAAACACTCTTTGAGCTTCTTCTTAGCCTCAAATCACTAGGAACCATGAGTTTAGAGATTTAAGGTTCAGGGAGCAACCTTTTTTAAAATAGGTAAATAAAAAGTAACGCAAATTAAATTTCATTCCCTTCCCAAATAACTCCAGGAAAGATTTTCACTCTTGTTTAACTGACATCTTCTATTTGTGCTTGCCAAGGAGAGAATGTAGATTTCTAGGGGTTCTTTGGAAGATGTAAGTTATAAATAGAGAGAGGTAAAGAAGCAGAGATAAAATTTTAAATGTATAGAAGTTAAAAAACATATTTTATCCAAAAATCATTGCTTCTACTCCGCAGCTCCTTCACATCTTTAATTAAATAACTTGAATCTTGCAAGTGATGCATTTTTAGATTTGTTGTGAAGTCCATACCGTAAAATATCCATGTCTTATTAATATTTTAATATTGATAATTAATATTAAAATATTATCTTAGTAGAAAACCTCTTTAAAACAACCAAATACATATGATTGTGAATAACTAAATGATATTAGACTTTAAGACATGAGCACAACATAATATTTATAACTGATTCTCAATCATCTCCAACTTCTTTGGGCACATACATGTATTCTAGCCTCATTTATGCTTACCCATTTTTAGTTAAAAAAAGAAAAACACCTCAATCTAATAACTGAAATGGGTTATCTATTATGGCTAAAATTACCCACACAGTGTATGTGTACTGATACTGCCCAACAATAAGAATGCTTTGTATGCATACACAATGAACAATGTTCTTACACTTAATGTCTCTTCACATATAATGGAAAAGAATTGTCAGCCAATATATATATATTTCTATATATAGAAATATATATATAGAAATTTTCACACACTTATCGTTTCCTCCTTTTTAGTCATTTGCCAAACCAAAGAGTATATTAAATTGCTTTGCTTTTCTCTTCCACACTTAAAAATTGTACTTCAACAATTCTTTGAGCCTTAGAACTTTATTGCTTTCGTATAACAAAGTGGTTAACTAAGGCACAGAATTAGTCAACTTCTTGTTCCAAAAGCTCAGCAACAAAAGTATTCCTAAGGTAACAAAACACAAAGTGACTAAAGAAAGCTAATTATCAATTAACACCTCAGTGCTTCAAAAACAGTTACGAGTTGGACATGAAACCAGGACAGGATCTCAAGTATTGTGTTATGCTGTGCATGGCACAAAACTGGGGATTGCTGACTTTTCTTCTCCAAGGGGATGACAGTTTATTTCTAATCCACTATTAGAAATAATATCTTAAAAAGTTTAGTAAATGAATCCTGTAAAAAGTTTACAAACTAATACATCGTCATACCTTACCTCTGAAATCTGTGTAAGGGCTCACTTTGGCAGCATACATACTGCAATGGGGACAACATAGAAAAGATTAGCGTGGCCTGTGCACACTGAGGACATTTAAACTTATGAAATGATCTGTATTTTCCAGTGATTACCAGGGACCAGGGGATGTAAGGGGAGGGTGGCGGTAATGACCACAAAGGGCCACAGTGGAACTTCTGAGTAGTAATAAAAATGTTTTATATCATGATTGCAGTAGTGGTAATACAACAGGATACATTTGTCAAAACTCACCAAATTGCAGCCTTAAAATTGGTAAATTGTATTGCACGTAAGTTACATCTCAATAAAGCTAACAAATTTTTAAATATTACAAAAAATTTTTTTGTAAGAATTTTGATTCTGCCATCCCATGCACTAATTGGAGTGATAAAATTTCATGCAAAGCACAAGGACTTTCCCCCTCTATTCATCTCTGTTTCAGACACAACAGAACCAGCTGGTCTTATAACAATTCATCAGTCTTTTGCAATGAGATAAAAACGTACCATATTTAGATACTGCAATAAACAATTATTTCAGTGGAGTATGTAATAGTTGCACATCACTAAACTAAGGCAAATATTGAGGAAACATGGAAAGTGAAATGATTAATAATCAATAAGTTGCTGCTTCTCAGAAAACAAACAAAATACTTTGAGGATAATGTCTTTCTACAAGATAAAAATTATTATTCAACTTTTGATCACAAAAATCTATTTTCTTTCTCCAACCATTCATTAGATTAAAACTTTAAAAAAAATTTATATATATATATGCACGTTATGCACAGAAAATAGGTATGTGTTTGTCCCCAGTATATGCACTCAGAACAACAGAAGTTTGTTTGATGAGATCAATAGTATGGAAAAGAGTTACTTATTGTCTTTTCTCCTGCAAGAATTTTTTTTGGCACGTCAATCTGATGAGGTGGGAAAAATGAAGCCTGAACAGAAAACAAAATTGAAGCTAAAAACAATAGAGAAGATTGATTAACCCCACGTTATCAAGTAAGTGTCAATAGCAAGAAGCTACTAGGCTTCTGCACTGTTTTCCTCTAAACTTTTAGCCTTACATCCGTCAAACCTCAAGATAACTATCCATCATGGAGTCAAAGTGGCGAACAACTGTGTGGTCCTTTGATAAGGGACAGTGTCACAATTTGTCTCCTTCTCTTCCCACAGATCGCCTCTAATGGGGTAAGGCCAGGCCACAACAGCTGCAAATAGCCCAAAGACATTCTTTAGCATAAAAAAAAAAGTCTCAGAAAATATGTAGAACAAGAATCTAAGCAACCTTCAAAAAAATCTAAATTCAATGATTATTTACTTGGATGTTTTACGTATGTTTTCTTCTTTCTAACACTAGTGTTGATAAACCGATGTTTAAGCATAATTAAATGGCAAAATTGTGATGTATTTAAAAATGTGGTGATGTTAACAATCCCCTGAGAGCTACAATGCAGCATTTATATAACTAAGTAATATTTAAAATCTGTGGCCGAACTATATTGAAATTTATCCAATGTCTCCAAGAAGGTAATTCACACAATTAGATGTACCATGGAACGTTATCTATGCCATTCAAAACTGAAGAGGCAGCCCCAACCTCCCTGCAAAAAAATCAGCCTAACTAATGAAGAATGCTTAGTAGCATAAGAAAATGACCATGTCATAATATTAGGGAAAAGAAAGCAAAATTTAAAAATATGAGTTATGACTATAATTATGTGAAATATTCACAGGAAAAATGGTTGAAAGTTTATAAAGTATAACAATTGGCCTGTTAGAGTAGTGAGTTTATGGACAATAACTTTTTCTGCTCTGTCTTATGAATTGTTTTCAAAAATTGTTTTATTATTTCTTGACATATTTTTTCCTCTACACGTGTGAAAGCTTAGCAAGTTTACATGAAGATTTCCTAACACTCTATGTCAGCAAATATTAGCTTTAAAAGAGTTCTGTATCATCACCAGCAGGGAAGTCATCTCAAGCCAACCTGCAACTACCCTATTGTGGGCAGCAGGTGCCAGCCTCTTGAGCAGGATGCAGCTCAAAGGTAGTGAGAAGAAATGTAATCCTGGGTAAGTGTTCTGAGGCCTTGTCTTGGTACTCAAGACCTTCCAGTGGAATGGTATAAAGTGGAGATGGGAAGAGAGAATCTAAAATTTATGTAATCAGTTCACAACTTCATAGAACACCCTGATGTCACCAAACAAAGAGTGATTTGCCCCACCCTGACCACATTTCTCCCCTTAGGCTATAGTTTGTGACTTCTTTTGCCTTCAGATCTGCTCTTGGGGTTCATTTTTTACTTATTTTATGTGTATAAAAATATTTAAGGGGGAAACACTGAGTGTCCCCAGGCTCCCAGCCCTTTACTGAGAAGACAAGTCTTTAGCCATATATGTGCCCCAATGTTCTCCAACTGTCGTGATGTGAGAAGTACATTCTTTTTTATCCTGAAGGAATTTTGGCATATTGGGCTTTAAGACACAGCTCTCAGAGAATTATAATTATCTGGCAACATTTTCAGTTAACATTAATTTGGGAATGGACAAGGATATGGGCAAAATAAGACCTGTGAGAATGGGACAGTAGATAGGAATAGGGACCACCTAAAGGGAGAGGAAGTTCACAGAAAAGGAAGGAAGGAACCCTACAAATAAAATTTTGCTTCATTCACCATTTGATCCTGGGTCAATCCTGTTGATCCTGTTTGAGTAAGAGCGTGAGCTTAAGAATGTGACCAACTTGGATTCAATCCCACCTCTACCACGTACTAATCATGAGGTCATAAACAAGTTACCTAACCTGTCTCAGCAGTGTGCTTCCTTTACTGTCCAATAGGGAAAGTAATATATACTTCATGAAAATATTTTAAGTAATAAATGAGGTAATTATGTATTTAACCATAATCGAATAAGAACTTCACAAATGTTAATAACTATCCACTTTATTTTCCCTTTTAGTTTCTTCTGCAAATTAGGGATTTGCTCCCTAAATCCATATTTGCAATGAGCTTTGAAACTTCATTAAAAATATTTGATTACAAATAAACAAATGCCACCTAATCAAACTTAAAAGCTTTTACACAGCAAAAGAAACCATAACCAAAATGAAAAGACAGCCTACAGAATGGGAGAAAATATTTGCAAACAATGCAACTGACAAGGGGTTTATTTCCAAAATATA
Source organism: Physeter macrocephalus (assembly GCF_002837175.3). Taxonomy (NCBI): domain Eukaryota; kingdom Metazoa; phylum Chordata; class Mammalia; order Artiodactyla; family Physeteridae; genus Physeter; species Physeter macrocephalus. The sequence continues at coordinate 88,685,645 of NC_041221.1, read as the reverse complement.
CAAACAGCTCAGATAACTCAAAATCAAAAATACAAACAACGCAATCAAAAAATAGGCAGAAGACCTAAATAGACATTTCTCCAAAGAAGACATACAGATGTCCAACAGGCACATGAAAAGATACTCTACTTCACTAATTATTAGAGAAATGCAAATCAAAACCACAATAAGGTATCTACCGTATGATCCAGCAATTCCACCGCTGAGCATATATCTGGAAAAGATGAAAACTCTAATTCGAAAAAATACATGCATCCCAATGTTCATAGCAGCACTATTTACAATAGCCAATACATGAAAACCACCCAAGTGTCCATCAACAGACAACTGCTTTAAGATTATGTGGTACACACACACACACACACACACACACACACACACACACACACACACGCACAATGGAATATTACTCAGTCATAAAAAAGAATGAATAATGCCATTTGCAGCAACATGGATGGACCTAGAGAATATCATACTGAGTGAAGTAAGTCAGACAGATATCATATGATATCACTTATATATGAAATCTAAAAAATAATACAAATGAACCTATATACAATAGAGAAACAGACTCACAGACATAGAAAACAAATTCTCGGGGTGGAGTAGTCAAGATGGCAGAATAGGAGGATGCAGAATTTGTCACTCCTCACAAGTACACCAAGAATACACCCACAGATGGAACAATTCTCATAAAGCAGCTGCTGAATATTAGCGGAAGACTTCAGACACCTAAAAGCACAAGAAGATCCCCTCACAACTGGGTAGGATGAAAGAAAGAAGAAAAAAAAGAAAAGAGGAATCAAAAAAGGGACCAGCAACCCTGGTGGGAAGCTGAAGGTGAGGGGAGGTCCCCACACTCAGAAAAACTCCCTCACGGTGGGGAAATCATCTGGGACAGAAAAAGGACCTTTGGGGGATCAAAAGTCTGTGGGAGGCAGGACAAAGTAAGAACTGCATGCAGGGTCCACACCATAGCTCTGCGCATTCCAGCCTGAGTTGTGAGTCACCTGTGGCAATGGGGGCCTGGGTGCTGGAAAGTGAGGTTTGGAGCATGGACCCAGGGAGGGGACAGCTGTTGGCTGTGAAAAGCCAGCCAGAAGGGACAGGAGTAAGGAGTTCCACAACCAAGGAAGTCTGCAGAAAAAGCCCGGGACACCATAGAAGCAAGGCGTCATTGCTGAGTGGTGCACAAAAGGTGGAGCCACCATTACAACCCCTTTCCCCACCCACCAGCTTCTTTGGGCACTGGAGGGGCTCCCATCTGAGCGGGCCCATCCGCCCCTTGGGCCAGGGTCTCCTCTGCCCATCCCAAAGCCTCCCTGTGAATCAGCCCTGGGTGCTCCTGCCTGGGAACAAGAGTCCACAGATGCTGGTGGGGGCTGAGTACTAAAGTGTGGGGCTGGGAGAATGAATCCAGGGAAAAGAGCACTGTTGGCTGCACGGATACAGCAGAGGGGACAGGATCGAGGGGCTGCATGGCCAGGAATACATCTAGAGGAAGCGTGTCCAGAAAGCAAGGCGCCATTGTTGAGAGGTGCATGGGGGGTGGGACCACCACCAGCCCCACACATCAGCTCCTGCCTCTGCAGGCACTGGGAGGGACTCCCACCTAAGTGAGCATGCCACAGTCTGTTGCAACTGCCTGCTGGTCCCCACTGCCACAGGCAACTCACACACACCCCAATTGTGCCCGCCATACCCCTCCCCAGCCTGAGTGAGTAAGTGTGCCCCAAGCAGCCGCTGCTTTTGCTCCTCCAGCCTGGGCAAGGAGCAGATGCTTAAGGGTGGCACACACGCAGAAGTGGGGTCAAAACCAAAGCTGAGTCCCAGGGGCCCTGCAACTAAGGAAGAGGAATGGAAATCTTTCTATGCAGCTGCACAAACTACGAATTAAATCCCTGAGGTTGGCTTGGAAAATCCTGCGTCTGTGGAATACCTGAATAGAAAAGTGTCCCCACAGTTGAGACCGGTCTAGCCTTTCCAGCAGTGAACTTTGGGGGCAAGTACATGTGGAAATTGGGCCAGGTCAGACTCTGAGCTGGCCCCACAGAGCCCACAGTAGGTCCAGAGACCTACCAAGAGGTACTGGAAGGCCTCCTGGGGAGGCGGGAATTGGCTCTGGCTCACTGGGGGAGCAAGGGCACTGATAGAAGAGGCCCTGGAAAATATTCTTATTACTATTCTTCTTTTTTTCTTTGCTTTGTTTTGTTCAGTTGTTGGTGTTGTTGCTATGTTTTTTTATCTTTTATTTTTAATTTTCATTTATTTTTATTTATGAATATATATATTTTTATTTTTCTATTTTTACTTGCTTTTTGTTGTTTTGTGTTTTTTTCTCGTTTTTGTTCTTTGATTTTTATGTTTCTTCTTTTTTTATTGTTTTTACATGTATATTTTATGTTTTCTTCTCTTTTTTTGCTGTTTGCTTTCTGTTTTTGTTTTATTTTTCTTTTTTTCTTTGTTAGTTTAGTCCTTATTGACTGTTCTCATTTTAAAATTCTTTTGTTTGTTCTCTTGGTGTTTTTCTTTTTTCCTTGATTTTTTTCTTTTCTCTGTGTGTGTGTGCTGTGCTGTTGCTGCTGTTTGCTGTTGTTTTTGCTATTTGTCCTGGATTTTGTCTGTTTGTTTTCTTTCCTCTTTTTTTTTTCTTTCTTTTTTCTCTGGCTGCACTGTGCAGCTTGCAGGCTCTTGGTTCCCCAGCCAGAGGTCTGGCCTGGGCCTCCAGGGTGAGAGCACCAAGGCCAGGACGCTGGACCTCCAGACAATTCCCAGACCCAGGGAATATTAACTGTCATGCATGCTCCCAGAGGTATCCATATCAACACCAAGACGTGGCCCCACACAACTGCCTGCAGGCTCCAGTGCTGGACACCCCACACCAAATAAGCATCAAGACAGAAACACAGCCCCACCCATCAGCAGACAGGCTGCATAAACTCGTACTAAGCTCACAGACACCCAAAACACACCACCTGACACATCCCTGCCCCAGAGGGAAAAGATTCAGCTCCACCCACCAGAGCACAGGCACCAGTCCCTCCCACCAGGAAGCCTACACAAGACCCTGTATCAACCTCACTCACCAGGCGGAAGACAAGAGAAACAAGAGGAACTGCGACCCTGCAGCCTGCAGAAAGGAGACCATAAACACAGTAGGTTAGACAAAACGAGATGACAGAGAAATATGTTGCAGATGAAGGAGTAGGGTAAAATCCCACAAGACCAAATAAATGAAGAGGAAATAGGCAATCCACCTGAAAAAGAATTCAGAGTAATGAGAGTAAAGATGATCCAAGATCTTGGACATAGAATGGAGGCACGGATCAAGAAGATATAAGAAATGCTTAACAAGGACCTAGAAGAACTAAAGAACAAACAATCAGAGATGAACAATACAATAACTGAAATGAAGAATACACTAGAAATAATCAATAGCAAAATAACTGAGGCAGAAGAAAGGATAAGTGCGCTGGAAGATAGAATGGTGGAAATAACTGCCGAGGAGCAGAAAAAAAAAGAATGAAAAGAAACGAGGACAGTCTCAGAGGCCTCTGGGACAACATTAAATGCACCAACATTTGAATTATAGGGGTCCCAGAAGAAGAAAAGAAAGGGAAAGGGCCTGAGAAAATATTTGAGTAAATTATAGTCAAAAACTTCCTTAACATAGGAAAGGAAAGAGTCAATCAAGTCCAGAAAGCTCAGAGAATCCCATACAGGATAAACCCAAGGAGGAACATGCCAAGACACATATTAATTAAACTAACAAGAATTAAATACAAAGAAAAAATATTAAAAGCAGCAAGGGAAAATCAACAAACAACCTACAAGGAATCCCCATAAGGTTATCAGTTGATTTTTCAGCAAAAACTCTGCAGGCCAGAGGGAGTGGCAGGACATATTTAAAGGGATGAAAGGGAAAAACCTACAACCAAGATAACTCTACCCAGTGAGGATCTCATTCAGATTTGACAGAGAAATCAAAAGCTTTACAGATAAGCAAAAGCTAAGAGAATTCAGAATCACCAAACCAGATTTACAACAAATGCTAAAGGAACTTCTCTAGATGGGAAACACAAGAGAAGAAAAAGACCTACAATAACAAACCCAAAACAATTATGAAAATGGTAATAGGAACACACATATCTATAATTACCTTAAATGTAAATGGATTAAATGCTCCAACCAAAAGACACAGACTAGCTGAATGGATACAGAAACAAGACGTGTATATATGCTGTCTATGAGAGACCCACTTCAGACCTAGGGACATGTACAGACTGAAAATGAGGGGATGGAAAAAGATATTCCATGCAAATGGAAATCAAAAGAAAGCTGAAGTAGCAAAACTCATGTCAGATAAGATAGACTTTAAAATAAAGACTATTACAAAACAGAAGGAAGAACACTACATAATGATCAAGGGATCATTCCAATAAGATATAACAATTGTAAATATTTATGCACCCAAAATAGGAGCACCTCAATACATAAGGCAAATGCTAACAGCCATAAAAGGGGAAATCAACAGTAACACAAGAATAGTGGGAGACTTTAACACCCCACTTACACCAATGGACAGATCATCCAGACAGAAAATAAATAAGGAAACATAAGCTTTAAATGACACGACAGACCAAACAGACTTAATTGATATTTATAGGACATTCCACCTGAAAGCAGAAGAATATACTTTCTTCTCAAGTGCTCATGGCACATTCTCCAGAATAGATCACATCTTGGATCACAAATCAAGCCTTGGTAAATTTTTAAAAATTGAAATCATATCAAGCATCTTTTCTAATCACATAATGTTGCTTCCCACAACACTATGAGATTAGAACTCAATTACAGGAAAAAAACTAAAAATACAAACACATGGAGGCTAAACAATACACTACTAAATGACCAAGAGATCACTGAAGAAATCAAAGAGGAAATCAAAAAAATCTAGAAACAAATGACAACGAAAACACAACAACCCAAAGCCTATGGGATGCAGCAAAAGCAGTTCTAAGAGGGAAGTTTATAGCAATACAATCCTACCTCAAGAAACAAAAAAAAATCTCAAATGAACAATCTAACCTTACACCTAAGGCAACTAGACAAGAACAAACAAAACCCAAAGTTAGTAGAAGGAAAGAAATCATAAACATCAGAGCAGAAATAAATGCAACAGAAACAAAGAAAACAATAGCAAAGATCAATAAAAAT
>NC_041221.1:88677868-88679844 GCF_002837175.3 Physeter macrocephalus | reverse complement strand
CCAACAAACAAAAGTCCAGGACCAGATGGCTTCACAGGTGAATTCTATCAAACATTTATAGAAGAGCTAACACCTATCCTTCTCAAACTCCTCCAAAAATTGCAGAGGTGAAACACTCCTAAACTCAGTCTATGAGGTGAACATCACCCTGATACCAAAACCAAACAAAGATATCACAAAAAAAGAAAATTACAGGCCAATATCACTAATGAACATAGACACAAAAATCCTCAACAAAATACTAGCAAACAGAATCCAACAACACATTAAAAGGATCATACACCATGATCAAGTGGGATTTATCCCAGGGATGCAAGGATTCTTCAATATACACAAATCAATCAATGTGAAACACCATATTAACAAACTGAAGAATAAAAACCATATGATCATCTTAAGAGATGCAGAAAAAGCTTTCACAAAAGTTCAACACATTTATGATAAAAACTCTCCAGAAAGTGGGCATAGAGGGAAACTACCTCAACATAATAAAGGCCATATTTGACAAACCCACAGCAAACATTATTCTCAATGGTGAAAAACTGAAAATATTTCTTCTAAGATCAGGAACAAAACAAGGGCATCCACTCTTGCCACTTTGATTCAACATAGTTTTGGAAGTCCTAACCATGGCAATCAGAGAAGAAAAAGAAATAAAAGGAATCCAAATTGGAAAAGAAGTAAAACTGTCACTGTCTGCAGATGACATGATACTATACCTAGAAAATCCTAAAAATGCCACCAGAAAACTACTAGAGCTAATCATTGAATTTAAAATTGCAGGATACAAAATTAATACACAGAAATCTCTTGCATTCCTATACACTAACAATGAAAGATCAGAAAAAGAAATTAAGGAAACAATCCTATCTACCAATGCAACAAAAAGTTAAAATACCTAGGAATAAACCAACCTAAGGAGGCAAAAGACCTGTAAGCAGAAAACCATAAGATACTGATGCAAGAAATCAAAGATGACACAAACAGATGGAGAGATATACCATGTTCTTGGATTGGAAGAATCAACATTGTGAAAATGACTATACTACCCAAAGCAATCTACAGATTCAATGCAATCCCTATCAAATTACCAATGGCATTTTTCACAGAACTAGAACAAAAAATTTTACATTTTGTATAAGGAAACACAAAAGACCCCAAACAGCCAAAGCAATCTTCAGAAAGAAAAACTGAGCTGGATGAATCAGGCTATACTACAAATCTACAGTAATCAATACAGTATGGTACTGACACAAAAACAGAAATATAGATCAATGGAACAGGATAAAAAGCCCAGAGATAAACCCATGCACCTATGGTCACCTAATCTATGACAAAAGAGGCAAAAATATACAATGGAGAAAAGACAGCGTCTTCATTAAGTGGTGCTGCGAAAACTGAACCACTACATGTAAAAGAATGAAATTAGAACACTCCCTAACACCATACATAAAAATAAACTCAAAATGGATTAAAGACCTAAATGTAATAAGGCCAGACACTATAAAACTCTTAGAGGAAAACAGACACAGAACACTCTTTGACATAAATCGCAGCAAGATCTTTTTGACCCACCACCTAAAGTAATGAAAACAAAAACAGAAATAAACAAATGGGACCTAATTAAACTTAAAAGTTTTTGCACAGCAAAGGAAACCATAAAGAAGACGAAAAGAAAGCCCTCAGAATAGCAGAAAATATTTGCAAAGGAAGCAACTGACAAAGGATTAACCTCCAAAATATACAAGCAGCTCATGCAGCTCAATAACAAAAAGAACAAACAACCCAATCAAAAAATGGGAGGGGGCTTCCCTGGTGGCGCAGTGGTAGAGAGTCCGCCTGCCGATGCAGGGGACATGGGTTTGTGCCCCGGTCCGGGAGGATCCCACGTGCCGCGGAGCGGCCGGGCCCGTGAGCCATGGCCGCTGAGCCTGCGCGTCCGGAGCCTGTGCTCCGCAACGGGAGAGGCCACAACA
>NC_041221.1:88677006-88677783 GCF_002837175.3 Physeter macrocephalus | reverse complement strand
CCCCACACGGGAGAGGCCAAAACAATGAGAGGCCCACGTACTGCAAAAAAAAAAAAAAAAAAAAAAAAAAAAAAAAAAAAAAGGAAGTAAGACCTAAATAGACATTTCTCCAAAGAAGACATACATGTGGACAACAAACACATGAAAAGATGCTCAACATCACTAATTATTAAAGAAATGCAAATCAAAACTACAATGAGGACTTCCCTGGTGGTGCAGTGGTTAGGAATCCGCCTGCCAATGCAGGGGACACGGGTTCGAGCCCTGGTCCAGGAAGATCCCACATGCCGTGGAGCAACCAAGCCCGTGCACCACAACTACTAAGCCTGAACTCTAGAGCTTGCAAGCCACAACTTCTGAGCCTGCATGTCGCAACTACTGAAGCCCGCATGCCTACAGCCCATGTTCCACAAGAAGAGATGCCACCGGAGAAGCCCGCGCACCACAACGAAGAGTAGACCCCCACTCGCTGCAACTAGAGAAAGCCTGTGCACAGCAATGAAGACCCAACACAGCCAAAAATAAAATATAAATAAATAAATTTATTTTTTAAAAACTGCAATGAGGCATCACCTCAAACCAGTCAGAATGGCAATTACCAAAAAATCTACAAACAATAAATGCTGGAGAGGGTGTGCATAAAAGGAAACCCTCATGCACTGTTGGTGGGAATGTAAATTGATACAGCCACTATTGAAAACAGTATGGAGGTTCCTTAAAAAACTAAAAATAGAACTACCATATGACCCAACAATCCCACTACTGGGCATATACCCA
>NC_041221.1:88653129-88672061 GCF_002837175.3 Physeter macrocephalus | reverse complement strand
ATCCCACATGCCACAGAGCGGCTGGGCCCGTGAGCCATGGCCAATGAGCCTGCGCGTCCGGAGCCTGTGCTCCGCAACGGGAGAGGCCACAACAGAAGGAGGCCCGCATACCACAAAAAAAAAAAAAAAAACTAAAATTAGAACTACCATATGACCCAGCAATCCCACTACTGGGCATATACCCAGAGAAAATCCTAATTCAAAAAACACATGCACCCCAAGCTTCATTGCAGGACTATTTACAATAGCCAGGACATGGAAGCAACCTAAATGTCCATCAACAGAGGAATGGATAAAGGAGAAGTGATACATATATACAACGGAATACTTCTCAGCCATAAAAAGGAATGAAATTGGATCATTTGTAGAGACATGGATGGACGTAGAGAGTGTCATACAAAGTGAAGTAAGTCAGAAAGAGAAAAACAAATATCATATATTAATGCATATATGTGGAATCTAGAAAAATGGTATAGATGATCTCATTTGCAAACAGAAAAAGAGACACAGACATAGAGAACAAATGTATGGATACCAAGGGCGAAAGAGGGAGAGGTGGGAGGAACTGGGAGATTGGGATTGACAAATATACACTATTGATACTTTGTATAAAATAGACAACTAATGAGAACATACTATATAGCACAGGGAACTCTACTTAATGCACTGTGGTGACCTAAGTGGGAAGGAAATCCAAAAGAGGGAATATATGTATATGCATAGCTGATTTGTTTTGCACAGTAGAAACACAACATTGTAAAGCAACTACACTCCAATAAAAAATTAATTTAAAAAAAAAAAAAGAAAGAAAACAAATTCATGATTACCAAAGGGAAAAAGGGGAAGGGAGGGATAAATTAGGAGTATGGGATTAACAGATACAAACTACTATACATAAAATAGATACGAAACAAGGATTTACTGTATAGCACAGGGAAGTACATTCAATATCTTATAATAACATATAATGGAAAATAATCTGAAAAAATATATGTATGAAACTGAATCACTTTGCTGTACACGTGAAACTAAAACAATATTGTAAGTCAACTACACTTCGATAAAAAAAATATTTGATTACCATCCCCTGAATCCAAATTTGCAATGAGTTTTGAAACCTTATTGAAGATAGTTGACAACATCATTGTCCTCATGATGGTCAAGACTTTGTCCCCAAAGGCCATGCTGGTTCTTGAGGATTCTATTTTCCGTCTTGAGAAGATCCAGTTCTGTTTTCTAGCTCTTTGAGAAAATGGCATGGACACTCCACTTATATGCTTCTTGGATGACTAATTCCAACTTCCTGGAACACGGAACATACTAATCTGTTACAGAATGTAATGAGCTCCCCAGATGTGAGTTCTGTGAGAGTGGAACCACATGCAAAGACCAGTAGAGAAATGACTCCCAGCATCAGTCCCCAGATGAGGCCTCTAAAATTCAGAGGGCTGAGCAAAGAGCCACAAGAAGCCCAGTTATGAGTGTGCAGAGTCAGCTGGCTGTCCTGAATCTAAAGGTTTACTCAATCTGAAAAACTGCCAGAGATGTTGATTCTTAATTAGCAACACATATCTCTTGAAAACTGAATAGCAAAGAGGTTCTAATTGCGTGTCTTTAGTTTGTCACATACAAACTGTTTGGAAGGCCCAAGCTCCAAAACATTATGAAAAAAAAATCTTCCAAGTGTGTATGGCAAGAGATAATTAGAGTACAAGCAAATTGGGGTTTTTTATTAGGATTTTTTCTTTTTAGCTCTATAGGTTAGAATAAAAACAGCTCTAAACAACAATCTTTGGCATGTTAATTGATTTCTACCTGATGTGCTCATTAAGTCAGTAGGAGTTTTAAGAACCATCAGAAAGAGGCCTTTGCTAGGACCAAAAAATGTTACTACCTATTCCAATTTGATGGGAAAATTAAGTTCATACTACATGTAATAATAATCTATGATGCTCTATCATCATTTAGCATGCAAACATTATTACTGAGAGTACTTTCAAATAAAAATAAATGTGACTCAACTTTTAAACATGGATAATTATGAAACTTGGGTCTATTTAGACTATCAAGTAGAATAAAATTCCTAACATTAAAAATGAGGGAAATTTTTCTTTGTTTTACTTTACATTTCAAAAGCCAAAGAGGCAAAAAACATTATTTTTACTGAAGCATTTCCATCTATGAGGAAATATTTCATTCACACACACACACACCCCCTATTATATGAATGTGTGTAGCAGTATGCCCCAGGAGGGCTAAGCATGTGATATACATGATAAAGCATTGATATACCCAGAAATATGGCTCTAACATAATGATATGTGACTATTCTGTGAGGACAGTGTTTAGGATAACCCAATTTGAGAAGGCTGTGTTACAAGATCAGATTCTATTTTTAGGCTGGATTTTTCTAGATAGATATTGAAAACCCATAAAGAGAATTTTAAAAGTGTTATTACTGGTAAGTTATTGCACCCTTAATGTGGTCCGTACTGTGGCAATAGAGGCTTCAGGAAAACATCTTTTCTTTCTGTCTCTTTCTGTCTTTAAACTTTATTTATAGCCTTGCAAAAGACTAGCATTCACATAACCCGCCTTTGCAGGCATGCCAGAAGATTAATGATATCGCAGTGTTCTTGAGAACAAAAATGTGTCTACCACTGTGTTGAATAATCTCTCCTTTCACACATTAAAAGTGAGATGAGGCCTACTTTAGAAAGCAAGGACAATGTGTCACAAAGAGTTAGTTGGCTTAAAGACATACCCGTATTGCTATCCTGAATCACAAATTGTTTTCATGCATGTTATCTTGAGAATAAGAAAGCTTTTATCACCATCACTTTTTAAAAATTTACATAGAGCCTCAAAATCTGACTTATTCCAGCATTTTTTTTTTTTTTTTACAATCTGTTGCTTCTAAGAATTGAGAATTTAGAGAAAGTTGTACACTGTGACCTCTTTTATCTCTACTCTCCTTAAATTTGACTAAGACTGAAAGCTATTTCAAGATTTAAATATTATAGATGTAGTCATTTATGTTAAAGCTACCTCTGCCTAGTTTATGGTAATAATAATAACAATAAGTCAAATTTTATTGAAACCTTTCCTCATGCCATGCCATTCTAAGTGTTCAACATGTATTATCTCATTTAATCCTCATGACAATCCTGAGAGATAGTTACTACTATTACCCTTTGATGGAGGAGAGAATTTAATGTTTAGGGAGATACATGACACCCTGAGTCACCCCTCCAGTAAGAGACAGAAGTGCATCTCAAATCCAGGTCTTCAAAGTCACACTCTTAACCACTATGATATACTGCCTCTTGGGTTATATGTATTTAATACAGACTTTTATTCAGCTAGGTAATACTTACAGATTATTTATAACTTCCAGGAATTTTATCACCATATTTACATACATGCTATATCCTAGTCACTGCCATTGACCTTTGGAACTATAAAAGTGAATAAAACACAATTCTTGCTCTCAAAATGTAGTGGGGTCACAGAGCCAACTTAAGACCTTATCAGGCTTTAGTCACTCAGTTTTCTAGATCTACCTGACCATATAAATCTATAGATCCACCTAGATACATATAAAACATTAAAAAACACTCACATCTCACATTAAATAGAATTTACACAACTACATATGAGCTGAGTTACATTTGCTTGTGATTATTTTACAGGCATTTTAATATTCATTGATACTGACGTATTTTTTTCATAACTTACAGCCAATATGTATTTGTCAGAGTTTCAGATATTTTTGCCCAAGTTCTCTGCCAATAATGCTTAAAAGTACATTGGGCCTAATGGGGAAGATAGGAAACTAGGAAAGTGACACAGTGTGGTAATAACAGAGACATGTGCAAAGTGTTAAGGGAGCCAAAGGTTATCACATCACAGAACAAAGGAAATTTGAGGAAAACCTTGGGATAGAAGCAGGATCTCACCCAGGTAACAAAACAATCATTTACAAAGCTACTGAGCTACAAAAATGTGTGATGTCCAAGAACTGTCAAGTAGTATTGTGTGATTTAGGAAGCATATTTTGGCAGCATGATAAGAAGATAAGGATGGAGACTACTTAAAATTCAATGTCTTTTCAACGTACATGTTTTCCCTTATCTGAAGGAAATTTTAATATATATTATACTGTTGCTGTTTATTTACTGAACATAACGGCTTGGTTTTTTCCTAAAGCGTAATTCAAATAATAATTAATATTCTTTTTTCAGACATTATTTTTATTGCCAATTTTTCTAAAGGAACTAACTACACTCTTTAATTCAGAATATTAAAACATCAACAAGTATTTATCAATTATTTAGGACTATACTATATATATGCACATATAAACATAGTATTTATAGTTTATATGATACATACAGTACAAATATTCATTATATAATGTATGCATAGTATATATACCATAAATATAGTACAGACAAAAATATTAATACAGAGTGTATTTCTGTGTATGTAGATGTGTATATATTATATGCATAAGTTAAACAAAAAATATATATATACACATATATATATAACCAAGAAATCAGGGATTATATACATACTTTATGTCCATAACCTTAAAATTTCTTCTCAGATTGTGGAAAATGTCCACCAAAAAAATGACCAAATTCTGTATTTCCCATTTTAAAATTTGGACAAAAAAATTGACCAAAAAATGCTTTTAAGATTAAATAGAAAGCTTTGAAGGTGAAACAATCCATAAAAGTGTGTGGGGGGTGGCGAATTTACCCTGTTACTGTTTTTAAGTAGTTCGCTTCAAAATATTTACCATGTTAAAAACAGTCTGTCTCCTTTAATAACTTAGTTTGATAGAAGGCAAAGATAAAACAAATAGCTAGGTAGAGGGGTCTCTGAATTAAGTATCTTTTAAAATGCTCAAGTGAAGATGCTGTTCTACATTAGTTAGTGGTTAGAAATGGGGGTACTGAGAATTAAACCAACTAAAATGGTAAACCAACCAAACAGAACAATGGTATCACTAGTTCAAAGCTATGTTATCTGAGAACTCTTGCTCTAAATGGAAATGAAATATTATGGAATTGGGAGTTTATCATATAAATGAGTTCACCATATGAAGCAGTAGAAAAAAAGGATGAACAGGTATTTTAAAATACAGGCTGAAAAAAGTTCAGCCATAACGTACCAAAAGATTAATATGAAAAAAGGCACAGAGAACTGAGAAAAACTCTCCTTTTCAAACTACAATTATGTGAAGTCTTTAGACCTATGTTTACTAAAATAAATTTGTTGAATAAAATACAACATGCATAACCGTGGCCAGACAAGACTTGGGTTGCTTCCCAATGCCTAGATACTTGTGCTGAGAATGACACCAGGATTAAGTTATGCTGTATGTCATTAAATGGGACATCACCCCAAGGCCACATAATTCTGTGCTTTAAAATCTTACTCCTAGTAGAGTACCCTCAGTTTATTTGTACTGATATTTTAATAAAATTCTGTATTTCCTTGGATTAAAAAAAAAAAAAGCAAATTATGAGCTTTGGCCCATTTCTCAGTTATTCTTGTTTGAAAGTCATAGCCTAATATATCGGGTTGGCCAAACGGTTCGTTCGGGTTTTTCCATAATATGGTATGGAAAAACCTGAACAAACTTTTTGGCCAATGCAATATATGTGCTCATATAAAATACTTGTATCCTGTACTTTCTAAATGATTAACATTAAGCTAGATGCAGAGGCTCTAGCCTTGAAAAATACAGACATGAACTTTTCTCTGTTGGAATTTAAGTCTAATAAGGACAAAGAGGTAAGTGGACAATTGCAAAGCAACATAACACATTTTATGAAGGAAAAACTAAAGGGGTCATGAGAAATGTCAAGAGAGATGACTTGGAGGAATCGATGCCTAGGAAGGCTTCCTAGAGGAAGTGAAGTGTAAGCTGAGACCTAAAGTATAATTGTCAACTGAGCCAGAGAAGGGTGGGGAGATCAGGGAAGTGCTTTAGGCAGAGGAAACAGCATGTGCAAAATGCCAGAGGTAGGAAAGCAGGGATTCTGTGCAGATGGGGAAATTGGAGAGATAAGCAAAGATCAGTTCACACAGGGCCTATACACTGCATCAAGAAGACTGAATATTTTTAAGCTAGGGAAGAACATAATTAGATTTGCTTTGTAGAACCACCTTTTATCTTCTATGTAGAGAATCGAAGACAGGACTAGAGGTGGGGAGACCAACTATGAGGTTGTTGTAATAGATCAGGCAAGAGGCGATTAGTGTAGGGACAGTTCGGATAAAATGAGATTAAGGAAATGTTTAAGATGAAGAATACACAGGATTCATACTGTATGTGGGTGAGTCAGGGAGAGGAATGGAAGAAACAAATATAAACCTCAGTTTGATGAGAAACTAGGTAAATGGTGGTACCATTTAATGGGAGTGGGGGGTGTGGGACAGGGAAGTGGACAATTTTGAATGTGTTGAGCATGCGTACATTTGGGCCATCAGATAGGGAATGCCTAGTAGACCAGCAGATAGAGAGGTCTGATGCTCAGTAGTGAGGTCTAGGCTATAAATAGAAATCCGGAAGTCATCAGCTTATAGGTTTTACAACAGTGATTCAAATTCTGAAACTAAGTGAGATTAGCCAAGGGGACTGGATGGAGTGAGAAGAGCAAAGTGCCAAAGGCTGAGCTCTGATAAAGTCTACAATTTAAGGAATAAGAGGAAGAGGAGCAGTCAAAAAGAACTGTGGAAGAGATGACAGAGAAAACCTGATGAAAATAAGAGTAGGGAGAATTTCAGAAAGAGACTCAACAGTGTCCACTATGGCTGAGAAGTCAAGCAATACAAAGACTAAGAAGTGTCCATTCTCCTTGTACAAGCCGCTGGGTGACACAGAAGATGGACTATTGTTATTAGTGTATACACAAATACATATATGTGTACATGCATATATATGTAGGTATGTGTGTCTTCACATACATACACACACTCATTCGATCATCATAACAACATTATAGGGTAGGTACTATTATTATGCTCTTTTCAAGATGAGAAAATGGAGGCACAAAGAAGTGACAATTTGTCTAAGGTCACACAGCCAGTAAACGGTAGAGCCAGAAATTGAAATAGGTTGAGGGCTTGAGTGGGAGGGGAAGAAGTAAAGATTGGGAGTGCACATAACTCTTTCCAGCAGTATCACTGTGATTTTCTCATACAGCTTCACCTGGGAAGATTGTCTGCATATCTGGTAAATGCTACCCAAACCGCAGACTAACTCTTAAAGGGTAGCAAATGGAGAAATCCTTTTAAAAATCCAGTGTGTTTGAACAGCAGTGGTAACAACACAGGATTTTCTTCTCAATGTACTATGAAAACAATGCACTATTGTTGCTCCTTAAACCAAAAATTTAAGTGTAACCCTGCCTGAAGCTACTTCAAGAATCATTCCAACAAAGTTCTCCAAAAGGATCCACCGAAGTAACTAGAATCTTGAACACTGAGTTTTCAATTCTTAGTATGTCTTTATGAAGTATCTACCATGTGTATGCATTGTCTGTTTAGAGCACTGTCCATCCAGAAACATCTTTATGAAGCCAGGATATGTTAAACTGACTGGCCAATCTGCTCCACCGTGAGAAATGAGTTGATAAATTGTCAAACAAGGAGAGTTTTTTTTAGTATGGGTGAAACACCACTGATTTGTGAGGAAGAAAAGAAGAAATTCCTCAATAATTTTCTTTTCATTTCCAAAAACTTTGAGACTATTGTGTAACCACACTCATCATCTACTAGTACCTCATTATAAACCATTGTTGGATGAGAAACCATACTAAAGTATTTGCTATTTACATGATTTACTGCTCTAGTGTATGTAAGTTCTAAATGGTATGAGTGAGAGCATGTTTATAATTAGAAAATCTATTTTTAAACAGATTTAGAAACACAAAGTCATCTCTGTAGTAAAGAAAATATGAAAAAGGATACTTAGGTAAAATTGTTAAAATTATGACAGATCGATTTTTTGAAAATTTAGGAAACCATCTATTCAATTATAATTCCAATTTTCAATTTGGTAGTCTGTTTTCCGTCTCTTCATTTGAAAAAAAAAAGTTTCATTTCCAAAAAGGAATACCAATAACGTTTTCAGTTGCCTCAAGATTTTTCTTTGGCCACAATTGCCTATTTTCCATAATTGAATTTCCCAATGACAGTCCCATGAACTTTATTGTCAGGTTGACTAGCCAAAAACACTCTCTTCTCCCCTACCAAGATGAAGAATTTAAGGGATGTTAAACACAACTAACATGAAATTGGGAAAGACAATGACTTGTTTTTAACCACAGAAGGCATAATAATACTTAGTTGGGCCAAAATTTTGGAAGAAAATAAGTTCTTTTCCAATATTCTGAAATGTTACATTGGCCATGTCAAAATGAGGTTACTTTGTCCCTAGGACAACCCTGATATTCCTGAGAGTCACCCCCCAAACCTCACATTCTACTAAACCTGGTCTGTTATTCCCCTAAGAGAGAGGTTATGGTACCCTCCTCCACTGACAAGAGACACATTAGGGGCTGGAGCCCTGCGCTTGGCTGCAGGTCTTATTTTAGCAGTGGACACCTGATTTTCAAAGGTTACCTTTCCCAAATTAAAGGTAGAATGAGACAGATAATGTGAGGGCTCCCCTGTGCTGACTGCAGTTTGCTTACATAAGATCCTTTAAGTTTCTCAATAAGAAACCATACTTCCAGGTGATAAATAGGTCAAATTCACAGAATATTGAAAGTGTGGGAGGGAGGTTGGGAGAGAGGGAGGCTTGCTTTCTTTCTATTTCCAGAATGTGGTATAACTGGGATACTCACAAGATTCTGGTCTAAAGAAAGAAATAAAACCATGAAGTATTAGAAAAGTGTGAATATAACAACTGGGAAACACCTCTGTGATTTCTTTTTATTTTGCTACTACTAAGTATTTTTTGGGACTTTTTTCGTTGCTTTTAACCGCCTTCCTATTTGTCTTAATCTATCTCCTCTTAAATGTAAAATACACCTAATTACCACTGTGTTTATATGATCCAGTTATATCTGTGATAAATACTCTGATTCAAACAATTACCATTATATTGAAGCATAATGATCCAGTGGACATCTCTGCCTTACCTGAACTCTCACTCCTACCACTCACCTAGGTAGGACACATAGAGAATCTACTTGTACTGCCCTTTCTGGGTTATTACTAGAACTAGAGAAAAATTACCTCCTACATCATTTTCATTCTACAATCAGGAATCCTCACTGAACACACATGTTTCCACTCTACTACCATTCTCCTTCTCTTGTGGCTGATAAAAGAAAGACTGAAGTTCTGGGTCTCAGGCCAAGCTACAGAGGAATGTAAAAGAATAGAATGAATATGAGAATGGGGAAAAAAGAAGGAAAAACATGTGTACATGTTAGTTTTTGATGAATGAGTAATTGCTATCTAGCTTTCTTGCCTTCTAGTCTCATCTGCCTCTTTTTATGTTAGTGAAGGAGCTATCTCCTTTTTTGCTTTCTCAGTAAAAACCATCAATCTTATCTATCAGAACCTTTCTTCAGAGTCCCAAATTAGCTTCAGTTTTTGCAATAAAAGTTGGCATGAAGACTCTATTTTTTTTCCCAGAACAATATATGCAACTAGAAACGAGGTACCCCGATGTCTACATTTTTCACTCATTAAAGACAATTAATAATCCATTTTGGCTCACAGAAGCTAAATCTTCCATCAACAATTTCTTCTTCCATTTTTTAAACACTCTTAAAGATACTTGGTGAGCACACGGACTGACTCCAGAATCAGCTGATGCTGACTCTATCTTAATAGGTGTTCTTTGCAGGCTCATTACCTGTTTCTTCCCCCAATCTCCCCCGCCAGGCTGCTTTGTCAATTTATATAAAGCAGCTGTTTTTCAACCAATTACATTATATTGTTGACTACAGTACCAAGATCAATGCCAGAGACAGGTAGATTTCTGGTGGGTTGGCTCTGCATCCTGACACAGAAATGACTTTTTTTTTCTTCTGTTATTGTATCAGCAGCATCTTAAAACCTAGAAGGAATCCATAGAGACCAACTGATCCATCCCCCTGTCTTCACACTGTTAAAGGATTATTTTTCACATTTGTATTTGAGGCAATTGAGGCTCAAAGAGGTTAAGGGACTTGCTGAATATGTCTGTTAATAAAGGGCACTATATAGCCCACACCTCCATGCACTCTCATGCATGGTACTGTATGCTGTTCATTATGCCCAGGAAGGACAAAGTAAAAAGGCCTGTTTCATACTGTCCGTAAGTTTCCAATCTTGAAAAATATCCATCATCTACACATAAAACCCCAAATATTATATTCCAGTGAACAAATCTACCAGCTACCTGACCTGGATTAAATTGTACCAATTTCTTTAAACCTCAAGCTCTGTTTTCATAAAATGAAGAAAATCGTAACTGTTTTCATAGAGTTCTTTGAGGAATAAATAAGTTAACATATAGAAATCAGCCTAGCATATATAAACAGTAGCTATTATTATTCATTAAATCCTGGTGAGTCAGATATTTAAATTTCCCCAACAGCTTGAATGAGATATATTTAGGAAAAACAAGATAAGGTACCGCTTTAAAATGCAGGTAATAAACATGAAATACTAACCTAAGGAATAGTAGAGACTAGGTACACAAGCAGCTTCATAAAGGTGTTATATAACATGGCATTAACCATTGGCTCAGACAAATAGGAAAGAAGGTTGATGAGAAATAGCTGGCTTCTGAGGCTGAGCGTTAGAAATGAGAACTTTACTCTCTTATAATGTCCTTTGCAGTTATCAGATTGAGCCTAAAGTGACTCCATTAGATAGCAACGCAGTTTTTCTTCCATAAACTAGAAGCAGCTGATTCAAAGTCCCTGACTTCTTTAAGGAACAGGTAGGAAGAGACAGAACTCAGAGACCTGGATGATGTTGTGGAGCAGGGACAGAACACAGCTGCACCATGCATGTCCAATTATATACGGTTTAAGACGCGGCTTATGGATAGCAAAGATGATAAGAACAACAAAATCCTCCGTATGCTAATCATTGTTCCCACTGAAGGCCCCAGGGACTCAGGGTAGGGGCAACTCGCCGACGCGAAGCCGTTTCTCTTACCTTCTAATGCAGTCTGTCTTGGTGTCTGTGGTGCAGCGGGTTCTTCAGCCTCACCCCCGTGCTCTAGGACTCTCTCAGCGATGTCCTGTTCACGGATAGTTAGCTCTTACTAGGACAGGACGCCAAGTCAGAAACGACCTCGTCGCCATCTTGATGGCGTCACTCTCTGGCTCTCCCAGCTGCAGGTGATAACACTGAGCGCCTTGGTTTGTTTGAAATGCTGGCTTCATTGGCATTTAAGACACCACACCACCTGGCCATTTTTATTTGTAACCATTCTATCCAATGGACTGTGGCTGTCCAGTGCTTGTGCAAGTTTACCCAGCTGCTTTCCTTTCAGCCCCTACAAAATAAGCCCCATCCAATGACAAAGTTTTTAAATTTCTTGGTAAATGAGATTCCCTTTATTGGTGGAATTGGGGTATTTCTACCTTCTTCTTATGCCAGAACTGAATTATGGCAACAACAATTAGCCAGAATTTACAAGACTGTGTCTTTACAAGGAGACCGTTAACATTAGAGCTCATCAGTTTTTTAAGAAGGAAGATTCAGATTGGTTTTAACTTTGTTGGAACTCATTCACCCCTCTGCTAGTTACCTGTCCTGAGCAGAGAGCGGTGAAGTGGAAAGTCTAGGAGGTGCCTGTTGCCAACATTCAGAGTTCTGTCAACCTCTTTTTCATGTCAGCTCTTCTGCGTATGGAGGAACAATTCATACTCTTGCTAAAGCTAGAAAAGTGAAGCATCTAGAGATATTGCTTTCCAATAAAGTAATAATGCTCCATTAGCTGTTTTGCTGTTACACGTTTTACCACAGACGACTCTTCTTTAAGCTGCCTTCCCGTATGTGGCCCTGTGATAAATTTTATCAGTGGTCAGCGGGACAGGACTGCAGGCTGGGCAGCAGCACAGTGGCTTTTTATCTAGCTTAGTTCTCTCTGCCATGCCCCCCAACCCAAAGCGGCATTTTCTGGGTATAATTTATGTTGTGGCATTTCTGTCAGTAGATGTGGTGTCAGCAATTTCTGTTCCTAATGGAAGTTTACATGGAAATGAGATACTTAGCCACAGAATAAAATTAAAGATGGGATAAAACTAATAAAAATTGTAATGCAAAGGTGTTTGTGCCTGCTCGTATCTTTAAACAAAAATTTAAATGAGGATTGTCTTTAGCCGGGAAAGCTTGTTTTCCATGTCTAAAATTCTGATATAAGTAATATGAATAGAGTTAAAGCTAAAATTGTGTCAGCACTTATATTAAAAGCTCCTACGTTGCAGAGGCCTTATAGCACTTGGGATACTATTTTACATTAAAATGATATTTAAAGTTTTAGAACCCAGAATGTTTAATAAAATTCTGTGGTGTTTGTACCTTGGGAAAAAATATGTACATATGATGTATATTTTTGTAAAGTTAAAAAACTCAGCTCAATGCAAATTTTATTGGAGAAATGATTTTCCTGAATAAATAGTCTTTGTCCCCCATATGGTTTGCCATAATAAGATTTTCAATAATCCCACTGCAGGATAGTGAGAGTATTTGGAAATAGCTGCATATTGCATTAGAAATGAAATAGAAGCATTGTTTAGACTTCTTAGCAAAAGGCCCCCGAGATAGCCCAAGCTCTGGAGTTATTCAGACTCTCAACTTCTCCATCCTAAAAAGGGGTTTTACACAAACGGGATCCTTATTCACTCTGACGGACAGCAGACAGTGGAGGCACAGTTAGTGCTCTTTCATGCATCTACAACCTCTCTGTTCCCATCTCATTCTTTTCCTCATAGAGAACACATTCCCAAGAAGCCGAGCAGCACATAGACATCGTAATCCTCTAGACAGAGTTTCACTACATTATCATAGGAAGCTTCCTGCCATTGAATTAGCAAAAGATTTTATCACTTACATTCCCATGTGTTTCTGAAGTATTTTTAAAAATATCTTAATGGCATTTTCTGCCTTAACTAAAATTTTCTAGTTGACCCGTTCATCGAATGGACTGTATCTTTGAATATTTTCAATATTCTGAGCTGAATGTGAAATAATGATTAGATTACGCACAAAGATGTTCAGAAAGGAGATTTACTTTCGTGAATGATGCCTGTATTTCTGAAACAATTTTCCTCAAGTCAAACTGGTGAGAAAGACTTGAACTCCATCAGTTGAAAAATTTCACCCTTTTCAAATGATTTAAGGACCTGTCCTTAGTAATTTTGATTAGAGGTGAACGTTCTGACACTCGGTCCCTATATCAGAGGTGTATCTACCGGTGTCCTGCTAGGATTCTGAATAGACAGCAGAGCAGCAGACACAGCTTACACATACCAAAATGCCCATATATGTATTCAGCTTTGTAAATATGCCTTTAAAAATACCTCGCCATATTTAGCCACTCCTAAATATGTATTTACACAAGTCTACACACTGTAAGTGTTTACCTGGGAGACAGGAACGGTCTCTCTGGTAAATAATATGGGTTTTATAGCCTTTCATGAAGGAATTTTTTGTTTGCTATGTAAAAAAAAATCATCTCCTCTCAGTTATAATTTAATAAAATTTTCCTTTCCCTGTAAATTTACTGCACAGCACTTGAGGTAAAGCCTTGCGATGTTGAGAAAAAAAAAAAAAAGACAACACTGGTGTTAGCTTTGGGTACAGAGTGGCTTTGATTCATTTTGCTACAGACTACAGAGAGTAGAAAACATGGATATGATTTCTGAAAACCAGACAAATAAAAATAACCTGTCAGATATATTTTAGAGCTAAGGCTATCGAGTAATTACCTATTTTTTCAGGTTAAAAAACAAAAACAGAACCTCTAGGAAGATCCAAATGATTTAAACTACTTTGCCCTGAATTTTCTAGATCACTGCTTAAATTTACGCTTTATATTACATGAGTGGATGTAGGTTAAACATTTTTCAACTCATAAGCAAAACTGTGTTAAATCTAAGATATGATCAAATTCTTATAGAAAAGCAGCATTGCCCAGTACACCAGTTCAAGGACAGGAAATTTTCAGTGCATACTCTAACTTGCAAATACATGGCCTTGAGCAATTGAGTTGATCTGACTTATGATTCTGAATTTGTAAATTAGGTTGTGATCTACCCTAGACCTAATGAATGATGGATCTGTACTCAGATATTAAGTACTGAATATTAATAGCAAAAATATATCTTTTTTAAAAAGACACTTTTTTCTTTTTTAATTGAAGTACAAAGTGAAATAACACATGATGCTTGGAATTAAAGAGATGTCTCGTTACTTGGTAGGTTCTCACAATTTATTCACTATCCTTCTGCCCACATTTGCTCTCCCCTTATTAAGGCTTTTGAAACCACCTAACATTGAGCAACTGACGTTACCTTTTGTGAGCCATTTTAGGGTCCCAGAAATGGATATGGCTTAATTTGGAGTCCTTTACAGATTTTTAAAGGGAGGATCTCTCAGAAGAGATCACTCTCCTCATCAGCTCACTTCCTTCTAGAAAATAAATGTGCAGGATTTCCAGCAGCTTGTCTCTGGAACCACTGAAGATTTTCCTGTCATCAGTGGACTTAGAGACCTACAAGAGAAGAACAAAAGGAGAGAAGCCCCTTATATGAATTCTAAAGACACTTAATAAATTACAGCCTTGCATTTAAAGGAGACTCCTCTTTGTTCTACATGTTTCAAAAATTTTCTCTTTCAGGATCTTTCTGTGTATGGGTGCCTGTGCACAGAACGTATGAGTTTGATTTATGTTGAGGAGGTGGGAAATGTGGGCATTATGGGCAAGTCCAGATATGGAAACATTGCAGGCTTTTTTCAGGATAGAAACATACAAATTTTTTAATGGGCCCAATTATTTTACCCCCACATAAAATGCCTGTTGAAATTTGTTAGTGCAAAACAGGTGCTTACATGCCTTCCTATCTCATCTCTAAATGCAGCGTGGAAGAGATAAAGTTTATATATATAATATACATATTTTTAAAAGAGGTGTGAAAACGTTTACCTCTTAAATTCAGATGTTTTAAGGTACTTTACTTTTAAGTCTTTTTCTTACATTTATTCTCAAAATGTTGAAAGATGCATCCTGTTATAAAAGATTAAAACAATCTTTTAAAAATAAAATTATGATTTGTTTTACCTTTGAATGTACTAGAAATTTAAATAAAATGATATGCTTGATGAACATGGAACGAGGGGTTTTGCAACTAGGTCACGAATTCAGATGTGATCCAGAGAGTACTGAATACCCTACAGCTGTCTATTATGAGTTTCTGAAATGAATGCAACAAATAAATATCTGATTATATTTCCATACAAATTTTATACCTACTCTGCTAATTGAAATGGAGCATAACGTACTATTTGTGTATTCAGTTTACACTTTTGAAAATTATTCTATATCATCTTACATTTTCACAAAAGGAATAATAAATCTACTGTCATGCGAATAATGCCCACACATATGTTCCAAAGGACACAATATATTCCCCACCTTCTGAGTATGAACCAGGAAGATGTAATTCTTTTGGCTCCATTGTAGATTCTCACACACCTAGGGACATGGCAGGTGAGAAGGATCACTCCTGTATACAGCAAATTCATCCTGGCCATGGTGAATGATGTTCCAGGGTACTGCAAGAGCTAACAGATGAGCAAAATCACTGACCCTCGCATTAGAATCTGAGTCTGTTAGAAGAAGCACTGCCTTCTGTCTCTTAATATCTCACAGACATTTGGGAAATACGACTTTCTATTCATTTACTTCTGACCAGTCACGCTACACCTTATCCCCGCTAAGACTCAGGCACAAGTGTGGAGTGCCAGAGGAAGGACAAACACCTGTTATGCTAAAAATTGCCCCATCTCCTTGCCTGTTTTCCTGGAAACAAAGATGTGCACTTTGACTCTCTTCCCTGAGGGCTCTTTCCTGAAACTGTGACAAGATTTCAGAATTCTCAAGTTTTGCTGGAAACTGAGACCAGCATTTGTTGAGGTGAAGGGAGAGTGTGAAGGGGGCTCAGCTAGAATTAAATCACAAGGCTTCATGTGGCTGCCAAATGTAATCTTAGACATACAGTCTTTAAAATTCCTAGGTGGCAGTCCCGCTCTAGTCTGTACTGTTGAATCAGTCCTGGATGTATTGTGCTTAGATCTTAATGCTACCTTGTAAGACTGCACAGCATTCAGGGAAGAGAATATAGCTTCATAGGGGAAATACAACCATATCCTATAGAGCTCAGCTAAAAACACTGGGACTGCTCAGAAAAAAACAGAGGGAATTTGAAATCCCCTTCAAATATCTCTGCTATGCAGAAGGTGCATTAGGCTTATTCTGTATGGAAGCATCATGGGATAGAGTCTGGCTGAATATATAGAAGTTTCTATGAGTTGCCCTGTCCCCAAAAGGAAGACTCACTGCCTCAACAGAATTTAGGCAGCATCCAGGCACAGGCTAGATGGCCCCTTGGAAATTTGGGTACTGACCTTTAAGCCTCTTTCCAGTGCTGAAGTTGTATGAATCTACAAAACCAAACTGCTTGTGGGAGGTCCAAAGGTGCTCATGGGGCAGTTTCAGGATAATGTGAGAGTCAGGCGATATGGTCAGGCCATTCAAGATGGCTGTCCTCTTGCTCTTTGTCATCCCCTAGTCTACCAGCACCTGCTTCACCTACAACCTGCCCCACCTAGTGCTTGTTCTAATGCTTAGGCCAGAATGCTTCCACCTGCCAGTTTATTAAAGGGAAACATCTGCCCTCGTGATGGTCATTAATCTGATGGGCTGTGCCCCAGCTGCTGGTTTCCTGGTAACTGATGAGCCAACCTGATGTCAATTCCCACTATAAATGGTAGTCTCCTCCTTTCTTGAGTGGTGAAGGTTATTGTCATGTCCTGCCTGCTGTCTGCCGTACACGGTGGGGTGTTGCTTCAGGACCCATTGTTTCAGATGTGTAAGATACCCTATCCAGTAAACCATTGACGTCTCTATCACTGTCTCCGGGCTCTTTCTTTGCTCTCAAGGCTGGGCAGGCACAGGGCTTGCAGGTCTGTGGGGTACAGCCTAACACATACCAACTAGGCATATCCTTGTTTTGGTCTTTTCTAAGCCCAGGATTTCTTTCAAGGAGGATGAATTCCCTGCAGTGAATGTGACTGTAAAAAGAACATGGGTTCTACAATCAGAGATTCCCTTACTGAGAATCTTGACTCTTCCGTTTTACTAGTTGTGTACATTGGAGGAAGGCAATGAACCTAAGAATCTCAGTCATAAAACTGAGGATTATTATTCCCATCTCAAAGGGTAGTTGTGAGAATAGAAAATCATCTGTATACTGCCTGGTGTATGTAGTAGGTGTTAATTGCTGCAGGTGCATAATTATATGGTACATAAGTATTATGGCCTAAAAAGCCCACTTCTAGACATCATGGGGGAGGACGCTCATATGGCAATAAGTTCTGAAGGCAGTGAGCTAGGGTGATGTGTGTCAATTACCTACTTCTTAAAAGGCTCCTTCTTCCATCAGGAATGCATACATTTATGTTAATATGGAAAAGAAAAAAAGATCCTACTGTGGAAAATTGTGCTATAAACACCTAAAATGTGGTAAATGAAATAATAATCACAGTGATGAACTTTATCAAAATTTACATGAAATGAATAATGCAAAGGCAGAGGAAATTATTCTCTACTAGCAGCAGAAATCCTCTACACAGCTCCCTCTTAATTTCGACATTCTTCTAGTGAAGCAGAGTCTGTCTGATTATTAGTACTCTATCTTTTAAAAATCATATCACCTAAGGATGGAAGCACTGGTCACAAGGACAGTGAGAATTGTCTGATTTCTTTGCTGAAGAAATAAATTCCCAAACTAAAAGTTTTGATTTTCCAACCAGGAGGGCAATTATTTTCACATATAAATAATTGGCGAGTTTGATCCAATTAAACTGCTGAGTTTATTAACTAGCTATTCTGTAAAATGTAACCCTCAGCTATAATTATTATGTATAATTATCTCTGTATTTAATCTACTTTCAGGTATTAAGCCTATATTTAACATGGCTAGCCCTTTGAAATTGGAATCAAAGACCTTTGATCTGGTCAGTCTTCACCACATGTATGGGGTATTTCTGTCATGAATTTGCACTTTTACCATCCCTTGAAGGACACTAACAGTAGCACTGGGTTCTTTTCAGTTTTGACAGGAACATGCAATTCACACTGAATTAGTAGTATTAATTAAAATTCCTACTAAAATGATTCTGTATGCCCATGAAAGGATGAGTAGATTTGATGGAACATTCACTCCTAACTTAAATTGGTAACCTTTAATACACAGGTAAGTTAAGCAGTCTTTTCGCTGATTGGGTTCCTTCAGGCACTCTGGTTACAATACATGACTTAATGCGGCATCCAAAGATGCCTGACTTTGAACTTGTGAATATATAATGGGCAGTCGGGAGCGTGTGTTCCAGGAACACAATTTTCTTGCTCTAGCACAAGCATACTTGCACACAGGAGAGGGGGCAAGTTATCTGACGGTGAAGGCTCGGGGGACAGCCCCTGGTTTCCTGCCTTGCCTTCACGTGGCAGTAATTTCCCTACACAAGAGGCAGAGGGCCTCTCCTTGACACACAGGTGTCTGCCTTGTCTCCCACACATAAACCCACAAGAAAGTCTGACCCAGCAAGTATTAAGAAGGAAGTCCAGGGCTTCCTTGGTGGCGCAGTGGTTGAGAGTCCGCCTGCCGATGCAGGGG
>NC_041221.1:88616335-88653071 GCF_002837175.3 Physeter macrocephalus | reverse complement strand
CTGTGCTCCACAATGGGAGAGGCCACAGCAGTGAGAGGCCCGCGTACGGCAAAAAAAAAAAAAAAAAAAAAAAAAAGAAGTCCTGAGCTGACCACTCAGCAACTCTGGAGCATAAGCAGTAGCCACTGCCATGCTCATGGCAAGAGTTCCACTGCCTCCAGTTGGAAGTGGGCATAATAAAATTCCTTTATCAAGAGTCCCCGTGGAGTGTTGGCAATTGGGTGCATATTTTCCCCTTGGTAGGAACAACTATGGAACAGCATGAAATCTATGCTTTGGCAGCAAGGGAGCTTGGTGCTAACATTTTTCTAAACTGAAACAAGATGGATGATTTGGCCTGATACTTACAAGTTATATGATACATTAAATCACCTCTAAAAATAAAAACAAAAGATTTGAAGAAAGGTGTGAATCTTATGAAAGGCGAAGGATGGTTAGACAAGCTTTTCGCCTGTTAAAAAAAAGTAATTTTAAAGCGTGTTGAGATGCATGAGTAGAGGAGACTAAAATATAGAATTGTGAACACCTAAGGTGTTCTAGTGTGTTTAGAATTCAAGGACCGAGGGGTCTGGACAAACTCCCACAATAATACGGAGAGCATTTATCTGTAATCAATCAAAAATTTCTCTTATCCAGTAATTTATTACAGAGTTCAGTAAATATCAGGCACAGACCATAGGCACTAAACAAACACAAATATAAAAAGAGACTGCCCCCACAAAAATCTATTCACAGATATAAGGTATAAACCCTCTGGATAGCAACAGATTAGCACTAAAAACTAGAGAAAATTAGAAAAACTACAGGCAATAAAAAGAAAAATAAATATTCTAGAGAAACATTCAAAAAATTTTTTCAAATTTCTCAGTGTGATACTGGGTCTTCACTTTCTTGCTGCTCTCCACCTTGTCAGATTGCTTCATTGGTCAGAGACACTGCCTCAGTTTCCTACAAGGTCAGGATCATTGTGACTTCTCTTCTTCCTAACTATTGACCCAAAGAAGACAGCCTAGAATAACACAATCACAATGCTTCTTCCCTAAGGAATGTTTGGGGATTTCTTTCATCAGAATATTGTGCTTTCTCAAAGGACCCAAAGGAGTGCAGAGGACAGCTTTGCTTGTCGCCCCCACTAACCTCAGGGAGCAGATCCAGAGAAAAGAAAGAAGAACAGGGCAAAGCTTCCATTCTCTGAGCTCCCGAATCTTGGTGATAAAGCCACTTCATTATTTGTCATCTAATTCAATTTCAAGCTGTATTTGATTTGAAAAACACAACGCTTATTAGATCAAAAACCTGGAGATGATTCATAAAATACAGGACAAAGATATACAGAGTATGTATGAGCATAGGGCAGAGTGACAAAAATAGAGCACAAAACATGTATATCTTTTCCCTAACATGCTCAAGATTTTAAAAGTAAAATGAAGAACCTGTCAATGAGGCTGAAATTGAACCACTCAAACCAGGCTCAATGTTTATAAATGAGGAAGAGCCAAACCAATAATAATATTGTGGCATTGATTCTTTATGGTCTCAGTCACACCCACCTCATCACTTAATATATTTTTTCTCCTAAAATGTGTTCAATCCTTTTTGACGGCTTGGCTCAGAGCATAGACAGTGGAGCCAAACCATATCCCTTTGGTTGGTCTTAAGCTTGGCTGGACTTTCAATGACTTCCACACATTAAGAGCCCACTCTCACAAAAGGCTTAATATAATAATGAAGCCACCTACCTAACAAGTAATAAGAATCAGCATTTCCCGATTAGTCCTGTGAGCCAGGCACTGTGCATGGAGCCTTACTACAGTGTGTCGCTTAACCCTCACAAGATGCTGAGGTAGGTAGCATTAGCCCCATTTAACAGATAAGGGACTTGAGGCCAGGAGGTTAAGACTTTGCCAAGGTCACAGAGTTCGCAAATGGTGGGACCTTCATTCCATACATTACATTCAAATTGCTGCAGGTTCACAGGCTATTGTTCCGCTATACTTTGAGGCAAATTTCCTGACAAATTAGTATTGCCACTTCTGGAAATTTGGAAAGCTTCACATTGCTGCATCATGTGAAGACTGGCCAGCATTTCCTGGGGAGTCTGGGAAATAAACTGCTCACCTTCAGTTAGTACAGAGGTCTAATGTTCACAAACATGCAATCAATTAGTAACACCCCCCCCACCCCGGGCCTTCTGCCACCAGCACCTCCATCACCAGCAAGAAAAAATTAGGACTGCTGCACACCCACACTGCGGATTATTTTTTGTGATTAGTGATTTTTTAATTTCTTTTTTAATGTAGTCAATGGAGTATGAGGTCTCCTGTATGCAAATACTGGGGGAGGGGTTACACACTGTGTGAGTTACCACAGGCCAAACCCAAAATAGCCCTGGTTCTCCCATCCCTGAACTTCAAAGCCAGCCTCTTCTCCTTGCTGCAGTGACTCCGCAGTGGTCACAGGCCGCGCAGCCTGGGTGGTCCCCCCAACCCAAGCATTCCCCAAGCCGAGCTGCGGAGCAACCACGTGCGTCGTTCTGGGGTGGGGAAGGCAGGGGAGAAAAAGACGGAGCTGATAAATACACTCTGCCTTCCCCCCAGCTCCCCCCTGGGGAAGGTCAACTATATACAAGCCGACTGTGCTCACACAAGGCAAAGCTTTTCCACAGTACAGCACTGTCCCGCACTCCCGGGGTGTTGCTTCCTGACTACCGTGCGGCGACACTGGAGGCCACGTGGCACTCTTTGGTGGGAAGGTCATAAAACTGGAAGCAAAGAGGCCCAAGTTCTGACTCCAGCTATCATTCACAAGCCCAGATTCCCAGCGTTCTATGCCCACATCTGATACTCCTCGGGGTATTGGGCACTGGGGCTTATTAGTTTGTTTCCTGACGATGGGAAAAATATAAAATATTTCTCCCAAATTTCCTCAGCCCCTGACTCTATTAGAAAGCACTGATTTGCAGCAAGCAAGTTTCAGTCCTCAAGAGAATTCGGCTGGAAATCAGCTTTCGCATCTTTCAGAGAGCAGACAGGAGGTTTCAGGGAGGACCTAAGCTCACCTCAGGCATATCTCTTCTGTGGAGAGAGAACAGAAGGTTTTTACACTTGGGATGACTTTTCAGGGGAATCAGGAACTGAGCAGTGACATTATCCCTGCTGTGCATTGGAGAATCCTCTTTCTCCGGCCTGTTATGGGGCTTTAATCTGAGGGACATCATCTGGAAAAGCCTGGGAGAAACAGAGAACCACGAGCCTATGCAGCTCTGGGGGGAGTTTCTTTTCTTTATGAAACTCACAAAGGAATCGGTCCTAAGATCTGAAAGAATACTAAGGTTTTTTAAACTAAAAAAAAAAAAAAGCCTCTGGATGTTCCAAGACCACGGGCTACAGAGTGGGGAGGAAGAACTGGCATTTCTTTGAAACTAGAAAATCCATTTGGCACCTTTGTCCAACAGACACAAGGAAAAGATCCCATGATCATAAGTTGTTTTATCTCATTTTTTCCCTCCTGGTTTCCTTTGTTGTGAGTTCCAAGCTGCTTTACACCTTTCCATCCTTTACAACTACAGAATCTCTTCTACAGATCTGTAAAAATAAACAGGCCATTTCCAGATTACCAGCCAGCGACACCACATCCTGTGTTGGAGCTGATGATAAATAAGAGTGAGGCAGGTCGTCCCCCAGACACATCTGGGAAGCATCCTCTTCTCTGAACAGAAGCACACAGCATTCAATGCTAGCCAAAGCTTGTTTGGCCTGTGGTCTGCTGAGTTGAAATGGTTACGCTATTTTTTTTTTCTCTGAATCTAAAGATTATGTTTTTCCTCTGACATTTTTCCTTTTTTTAAAATTTTGATATATAAAAAAAATAATCCCCTGGGGGAAACTCTATTGGCTTTAGCCATGAATCCCAGGTGCTTTCTAATTAGCTTGAAAACTTCTTTTAGAAAAACTTCCAAGTCGAAGACAGCTAAAGCAACCAGCAGCCACAGTTTGGGCTCATTAACTCTTCCGGTAACATCTAGTGACTAGAAACTGTGGTCTCAAATATTCTGTGATGATGTAGCCACTCAGGATCTTATCTGCTCTTTTAACTTCTTTTAAATTAATCAGCTTTATAATGATTAACAACCCGAAATTATTTTTAGCTCTAGTTCTTATTTATTCTTCCATTTATGTATGCTTCACTTACTCCCATTTAAATCCTCCAATCTCTGCTTAAAACATAGGAATTTCATGAAACCAGCATCACTCCCTCTGCTGCCCACACATGTGCAAACATATACAGAGGGGGTACATGTAGGGAGTAATCTTTCTTTCACATCCTGAATTTAGCATTCTCAGAAGCAAGGGCAGACAGATGATAGGCAAAAAAAGGGAAGAGTATTGCCAGAACTCACACTTTGCTCCCTAGAATCTTAAGCCTTCCATCTGTAAAGGTTCTGTGATGTGTGCTCCCGTCTGCCCTTTTGAAGGCCAACTGCTAGCTTCTGTGCAGATACAAGGTGGAGGAATCAGCCTCAAGGAAACCCAGATTTACATATCATAGAACCCTAAGGGGAATTTTTAAAGATACATGTTTACCACTCTTTTCTAAAAACCAGAGAGCTTGCAGGCCAATGCTGGTTATAAGACCTACATGAAACAAAATATCATTTTTCTGATACATTGATCACCAGTCAGAAGATTAAATTGAGATTTCCTGGTAAAGCAAGGAAACAGCTCTAAAAGTTGAACTAAAATGAATAAATATGACTACAACAATAGAAGCACCAAATGAACATTTTAGTCCTTATTTTCTGCCAGACACTGAGCTAGGGATTGCTGCATGTGTTATCTCAGCTGAGCATTATAAACACGCTCTGTCCTCTCATTCTGTTCTCCAATTATCCCCCCAGGCCGGCCTGCCATATGCCCACCTCCTGCACAGAGATGTGGAATAAGGCAAGACCTTTATACACAAGCACACCAGACCAGTCCAAATCCACCCTGAGAACTTGCACAGCCTTAATCTCAATGCATTACTTCCTAGTGGGAGGAAAAGAGCTCCATATTGGTCAAAAAGAAAAGTCTTGGTGTTTGTCTGCCTTTTCCAGGTGCACTTCCTTCAAGTTTCTGGGAGTATTTTATCTACACAAGGAGGAACACTCTAGTGTCTGGATCAATATCTGTAAAAGCTTTTAAGCTATAAAAACCATGATCTTCAGCACTCAATATATTCCGACAAGACCACCCTCTATGTCAAGTGAAGTGGGTAAATCCTTAGGTAGGGATTTTTAGACTCACTCCTTGCCGACTAGCTCTTTCAGTGGAAAAGTCCGTAATCATTAAGCTAAATACAAGGGGACAGGCATTCCCAATTATATAGTTTTAATTCCCTATAAGTCCAACCAGCACAAACTTCATCACTACTTTGTAGTGTTGCTAACTAATGAGCTGAATTTTGGCAGCCCATTAATCTTAATTTTGTAAACATTGATTTTTTTCCCTGGGTTTTGCATGGAGCTAAAATTAGCATTTTTGTTGTTGTTTGGGGTTTTTTTTTTTAGTATAACCTCCATTTCAACTTCCTGCTACTGGATATTTTATTACAACAAACAGCTCTATCCTTGACCAGGGTCTAAAAAGAACTCAGAAGAGTTCTGGGAATAATGGTACCACCTCTCATCTTGTTTCACACACTTCCCCTGTCCCTTCTGGGACACGGAGCCACCATTGACTTCTAAGGAAATTCACCTGAGGCTCAATTAAAACTACGGGGCACAGAGAAGAGGCATGTCCTCACCTTTTCCTCCCCAGTAAGATCTGTTTCCAGGACCAATCCTATATAGGAGGACCTTTGAGGGCTTATGGTATGAGACAAAACTTGGAAGTTCAACCCAGCTCTCACTCATTTGACAACTGCTGGTTCATCTCAAGTTTCTCTCGTAAGTGCAAATGCCTAAAAATTAAAAGTGAAAGGCTCTCTCCCACAAAGAAAGTACTCATGGCTTCCAATTTTCCCCCAACTCTCTCTGGCTTCTTAGTCATTGCCATTTAGCAAACACAGTTTAGGGAATAGCAGTTTTATTAGTGTAAGAGACATGGGGTATAAACGCCACTGTTTAGGTAAGCTACCTGAGGTCACTTCACATCACCCATTTTCTCACTGTGGGCTCTCTTTAGCATGTTCTCACTCAAAACAGGCTATATACTCTTATCTTTCTTCCTTTTTTTCTCTCTGATAGCATATTCTAGAAGGCTTTGAGCCCCTTCCCCTTATTTTCCTCAGATCTACCACACTGGAGCCTCCAAGACTCTCTCTTCCTTTCTATACTGGACCCCTTCAGTCTGTTGCCATTATTTCATATTTCTGCTGATAAAATACCAATCCAATCACTGAGCATCATCTGCTCACTTATGACAAACAAGCAATCATATTTCTTCTTCTGAAGCATCCTGACATTTATCACTTTCCTTCAATTTCATGTTACTTACTGAAAGTCTAAAAACAGCCACCAAATCAGTCTTGGGGGGAAAAAAAAGCATTTCCATGCAGAAGGCTATACTTGTGGTGATGAGGAATAAAGGCCCCAAAGTCAGCAGCAGACAGCCAGGTAGAAATCTCAGTTCTGCTGTGTACCACCTGGGTGTCCTTGGGCACATTGTATAAGCTCTCTGTGCCTCCTTTTTTCCCACCTGCAAACTGAAGGTAGGATTGTCTCTACTTCACAGGGTAGTTGTAGAGATTAAACGAGATCCTGTGTGTAAACCCTTAGCACAGTGCCGGGTGGAAAATAAATTCTTAATAAATGTTAACGACAAAACAAAAACATACAACATTGTTTTAACTGAAGGTTACATCAGTCCCCAACTGCAGCTTGAGAATTATTATCCTACTGTACCACCCTATTTGCAGGAACATTTTATTCCGTAGTATGAGGAACATGGAAAGGTAT
Source organism: Physeter macrocephalus (assembly GCF_002837175.3). Classification (NCBI taxonomy): domain Eukaryota; kingdom Metazoa; phylum Chordata; class Mammalia; order Artiodactyla; family Physeteridae; genus Physeter; species Physeter macrocephalus. Next base: position 88,646,134 of record NC_041221.1, on the reverse strand, counting down.
GCATATATGTATATGTGTGTATATATATACACATATATATGTATATATGTACATATTTGTACATGTATTCTTTAAACTTCTCTTTTACTGACCTGCCTCATGCAGTAGATACCTACTTTTCATGACATGCTGTCAATCAGCACTGTGAAAGCTAGGTAGAGGTAGGAAACATAGTGAGGAGAATTAAAGCTGAACCTTGAGACATGGGCCTATTGGGACCAAATAAAAGAAGTAAGGTGAACATAACTAGCAAGGAAGTGTCAGAAACAGTGGCTCCAGAGTCTGGACAGACTAGAGCACATTCAGCAGACAGTTAGGTTCTGAATTCTGCCAGAGCAGAGCAGGAATATTTCATACCTACACCTAATGGAAGACAGAGCGGGATCAGCTTAGGTTGGGTTCACAGGGTGTGTGGGCTTTCACTCTGAATTTGCTGTTTTGGTCCCTGTGTAACAACAAAGTTTCATCTGGAGAACTGTCTCCTAGCAATTGACAATGGTTCATTAGGACTCTGTGTTGAGGATTCTGAGGGCACTGGCTCTTAGGGAAACAAAGCATGACTGATTATTAATGTCGGCCATGAGGAAGGAGAAAGAGGTAGGCTACATGCTTTATGTCTGCCATCCAGGCAATGTAAACAATCGAGGTCAAGGAGGGCGATTTTCGCCAAAGAGTGACATGATTAAAGAGATGTTTTAAAGAGATTAATTTGGCAACAGATCATAGGACAGGCTGCTGAGAGAAGAGGCAAGAAAACCACTTTGGAAACTTCTCCCGAAACCAGGAGAGCAACCATGAAAACATAAAAGAAGGAATACATTTAAGAGACTGTAAGAACAAATCGATATACTTAGCCTGACTTCTAAAGAGCCTTTAAACTGAGGGAGGGCATTTTTTAATAGACTTTATTTTTCAGAGCAGTTTTGGGTTGACAGTAATATGGAGCAGAAGGTACAGAGATTTCCCACACCTCTTGACCCCAACACATGCATAAGCCTCCCCATTATCAACATTCCCCTACCACAGTAGCACATTTGTTACAATTGATGAACCTACACGGACACATCACAGTCACCCAAAGTCCACAGTGCACATTAGGGTTCACTCTTGGAGCTACACATTCTATGCGCTTGCACAAATGTTTAATGACATGTATCCACCATTATAGTATCATACAGTGTAGTTTCACTGCCCTAAAAATCTTCTGTGCTCTGCCTATTCCCTCCCCACTAGCCCCTGGCAACCATTGATCTTTTCACTGTCTCCACAGTTTCACCTTTTCCAGAATGTCATACAGTTTGAGTCATAAAGTACATAGATTTTCAGGTCGGCTTCCTTCACTTAGTAATATGCACTTAATTTTTCTCCATTAGAATGAGCTTGATAGCACATTTCTTTTTTTAGTGCTGAATAATATCCATTGTCTGGATGTACAAAAATTTATTTATCCATTTACTAAAGGACACCTTGGTTGCTTCTAAATTTTGGCAGTTATGAATAAAGCTGCTATAAACATCCATGTGCAGTTTTTTGTGTGGACATAAGTTTTTAACTCTTTGGGGTAAATTATGAAGGAGCCCAATTGCTGGATTATATGGTAAGAGTAGTTTAGTTTTGCAAGAAACTGACAACTTATCTTCCAAAGTGACTACCATTTTGCATTCCAACCAGTAATGAATGCAAGTTCCTATTGTTTCACATTCTCTCCAGCATTTGTGGTCAGTATTCTGGATTTTGGCCATTCTAATAGGCATGTCGTGGTTTCTCATTGTTGTTTTAATTTGCATTTCCCTGATGACATATGATGTGGAGCAGAGTTAAGGCGTTTTGATTCTTTAACCATTTTTTTTTTTTTTTTTTTTTTTTTTGCGGTACGTGGGCCTCCCACTGCTGTGGCCTCTCCCGTCGCGGAGCACAGGCTCTGGACGCGCAGGCTCAGCGGCCATGGCTCACGGGCCTAGCCGATCCGCAGCATGTGGGATCTTCCTGGACCGGGGCACAAACCCGCGTCCCCTGCATCGGCAGGCAGACTCTCAATCACTGCGCCACCAGGGAAGCCCAGGCGTTTTGATTCTTGAGAAGGTATCATTTTGTCTAGTTCTTCCAATAGCAAAGATTTGTTTATTTCATTCATCCATTACCAAGCATTGTCACCTAGCAGACAGCAAAGTAAGAGGGTATTTGAAATACAACACAGGTGAATTCTGACAAATAATAGCTAAGGAAAAATTTGGATTAGTGTATTTCTAACATGTGAGTGTTTTGGTAAATATGGTAAAAGCTTTTTCCTGTTGAAGCAGAGGCCACCTAGAGGGAGTCAATGGCCTTGGGCAGAGGTGTTGGAAGATACTAAACATAATCTTGCCTTCTTCATAATTTTGACCAGCAGCTCTGGCCCTGCCTTAGTCACCCACTTTTGTCTCTCCATCTTGTGTGCACTTGTACAAGGTACCTCATGGCAGTTATGCCAGAAGTAAAGCCAGATCTCATTTTAAGGACAAGTCTCTAAAAGCCTCCTGGAGGATAGGGCAGAGAGAAAGAAGGAATACTGTTTATAATCACTGACACTGAAAAATGTATCTATTTGTTATTTTACTGAGGGACCACTCTATATGAAGCTCTGAATTAAAAACAATTTTAAAAGTATAGGAATGACATATAGCCTCCAAAACCATATACCCTTGCTAGAAAAAAGATACACGTTTATTAAAATTAAGGAATACAGCAAGAGATGGCATAGACCCTATATAGCAAATATCCCTGCCTTGTACCAAGCCAGTAATAGTCTTATATATGCTGCCAGTCAGGTGAATAAAAGTATGACTTGGGGGACAGGAATAACCATTCACATAAGTGCTGAATCACAGAGATTTCCCCAAGCTTGGGCAAGTGCTAGGCAAGAGGGAATAACAAATGAAGAGATGCTGTTTGGAGAAGAATGGGCCCTGACTGGGGCTCCCGCCTTCCTGCACAAATGTGTTGATTATGTGACTCCAACTAGGCTGAGGGAAAGATGGTTGGAACATTTCCTTAGACAATGGCCTGATTGAAAGGTCACTTCCTGCCACTTTCCATATCCCTGAGGGGAAATCCCATGCTGGCTCTAGTACACAGTGATGGCTATGTTGAAAACCAGGCTTCTGAACAAATGCCTGCCTGCCAGAGTCACTGGCCTCTACTTTGGGGTTTAGAGATGAATTAAAGATAAGTATTCATGCTTAAATGTCCACTCAAACATAATGCAATCTGTACAATTTTCAATTCACAACCATTGCAAAGTAGCCGTGAGTGTTTTTCTATACTTTGTTGACCCTATGATTTTTCATACCATCTAAGAAACAGAAATTCCTCACTCCCAAATGAGCAACATTTTGAACTCAACCCTGACCCTAACATGATAAAAATCTGTGCCGTTGAAAAGAAACATAAAGTGTTTTGTTGTTTTGTTCTGTCTCTTCCCCTGAAAGCCATCCAAGGGCAGAATCCTGTTGCCTGTGTTCACAATGAATATGACATAGAAAGAACATGATATTTTAGACAGAGCTTTCAGAAAACTCTATATAAGGACAAAAAGAAACATTTGATGCTGAATTCTTTCCTAATTTAAGACGTTTTGAGTCCAGTTTTTATTTATTTATTTTTTAAAAGGAATAAGACAAATTCCAGGACAAATGCTCCTGGGATTTCTTGTGTGAGCTGAACGTAGTGATGAGCAGACATTGTCTAAGTCATTGCAGGAACCCTAGATAACCTAAATGTTCCCTCTGTGTGCCCAGCCAGCAACAGCCTGCAAAAAAGATCTCACCCCTTCCCCAGCTGCATCCACACTCCCTGAATTCTGAAATATTTCAGTACCCTAGCATTCCAAACATGTTGGTGTGTTATTTTGAAAGTGCTCTCACATTATTTCGTGGGAACATTTAATAATCGAATGCAATGCTTATCAAAGCAGATGATCTGCAACAGAATCACCTGGCGTTTTTTTTTTTTAATAAATTTATTTGTTTTTGGCTGCATTGTGTCTTCTTTGCTGCACACAGGCTTCCTCTAGTTGCAGTGGCGGGGGGGCTATTTTTTGTTGCAGTGTGCGGGCTTCTAATTGTGGTGGCTTCTCTTGTTGCAGAGCACGGGCTCTAGGCGTGCGGGCTTCAGTAGTTGTGGCTCGTGGGTTTAGTTGCTCCGCTGCATGTGGGATCTTCCCGGACCAGGGTTCAAACACGGGTCCCCTGCATTGGCAGGCAGATTCTTAACCACTGCGCCACCAGGGAAGTCCACCTGGCATTTTTTTTAAAAAATGCAGATTCCTGAGCCCCTGACTGGAATGTGGAACATCTATGCGAGAGGCCTGGGTATCTGCAATGTTAGAGAAAATCCTGTGGTTTGGATCCACAGTGTAAAGAATCCTGGACTCCTACTATAGTCTTAGTTCCACTATTCACCATTCACTGTAGACTTTCAGCCAGTCATTTAATCTCTGGACTCAAGTTTTTTCAACTGTAACATAGGATTATTGTGAAATAGTATATGCAAAAGTACTCATACATATAAAAAATTATTCACACGTGTACTTGTGAATTCCCTAGTTAGATGATAAAATCTTTGAGACCAGGAATCTCTTTATTGTACTTTCCTTATTGGTAATGTCATATTTATAGCTGGATTTCAGTAAATAGTTGCTTAATGTACTATACAGCACAAGACTCAGAAGCATTTGCACCCTGATACTTAGAGAAAGTTAATTAGCCAACAGGAGTCCACATCAATGTAGAATTTACCTTGGACCAGGGTCGTCCTTAGGATTTGAAGGTTAATCAACTATCAGAGTTGATTAATTAAACTGTTGTTTGCTGTCTAACAAAGCTTATTAAGGTGGACACGTAAGGCCTCCTTGCCTATTTGTTCAATTTTCCAAGAGAAAAATAACTCAGATGGCCTGACAAGTCAGGCTGACTACCCAAAATGGATCAGAGTAAGAGTAAGGAGTGTTTGTTTTAATTTAAAAAAAAAAAAAAAAAGAACTTTTATTGTGGACATTATTTTAATGCTTTCTCATGTCAATACGTTTAGTACTATATTATATCCCTACTTTACAAATGAATAAACTAAATCACAGCCTGATTTGTCTGTCTCCACAAGAGGAAAAGACCCATCAAAGGGTTGGGCTGATCACATGGGCCTGACAGGGCATCCTGCACCCAGAAAGCCATGAACCTGCTACCAACAGTCACTGAGTAACTGATTCCCTTGTGCTCTTTTCTAGGGCTGACCAACTCCATTTTTTTTTTTTTTGATTGAGATATTTATTTCTTTAAATATGGTAAAGTCTTCATTCAGGTTTAGGTCAGTTTTATAGCCTTGGAGTTATTTCGTCTTGTAAAGTCAGTGTTTCCACAAGTTCATATTATGTGGTAAAAAGATGAGCACTTTTTTATATGAATAATTATCTATTTATGATACGGTTATTAGAAAAAAATATATAACCAGTATACGAATCTTAATTTCAAAAACAGTATTACAAAGATGAGGTTAAATAATTTTAAATGGTGATTTGATATAAAGTTAATTTAATGAAAAACATTAAATAATAGTTTAGGTATTGTGCAGATATCACCAACTTGTGAAAGGAGTAATAAGGGCAGTTTGGGGAAGACTGGTTTAAATTGACTTTGCATACCTCTCTGTTTCATTTTGAGTTGCTTTTATAATTTGAGGAAAAAAATTCGTTTCTCTATTCTCAAGTTCTTCAGCAGCTGCCTCAAAGTGGTCCCTCTTGAGCCAACAACATATCTGTACTTCACTTGAAATTATGCAGCTGATTATGTGATTCCAAATCACACTAAATACAAAGATAGTAATAATAGCTTCATTTATTGACTATTAGCATGAATTATACACTGGTTTAGTCATTGTACATATAGTGTTGTTAATTATCAGAACTCCTGTGGGGTAGGTATCATTATCCCCAATTTATAGGTGTGCAAACTGTGAAAGTGAATAATTACCTACAGGCCCCTAACATGCTAAATGTAGGAACCAAAAATGGAACTCAAATCCGTCATTCCCTTAAGTCTTTGTTCTTTCTCCAATACACATTGCCTCTCTGTACTAAATTTCCTAAACTATACGGCCAAATATTTTTAAATGTCTTACATAGTAAAGTTGCAGTGAGAATACTGAAGTTGTAGAAGAACTATAGGCTATATCTGTATGTGTCTTTAAGTGAACTGAATTGATTATATTTGTAAATGGGTTACTTCCAAAGTGACTGCCACCTTATTATATCTCCTTTTCAATCAAGCCAACACTCCCTTCTTCCCATGGAGATCAAAACCTGGCAACCGTATTCGTATATGAGACCCTAGCTGGTCCTGGCCCGCTAGGAGTCAACACCTTTCCTAAGTCAAAGTTGCTCTGACTGATTTTCTTTCCTGCAAATCTGGACCGAGGACTACTTTGCTAAACAGAGGACATGTACATTGAGGAGCTGTGAACAGTAGAGGGTGTAGAGAAGCAGAGAGGGAAGACTGAAGCAGAGGTGTGCCTAGAACTGGAGAACAAGGCCTTGAGATGAGAGAGAGACAGAGAGAGAGACTATATTACACAACAGAAAATTTAACACTTGGCCTCTAGCTAGAAAATTTTGAATGAAGAAGGGTATTTCAAGGGGTGTGAGTCCCTCATGAGCCCCTTCTGCCCTTGTGCTCTGTGAAGTATCCTTACAATAAATTCTTATGTTTCAATTAAGCTAGTCTGACATGGATCTCTGTTATTGTAACCAGAAGGGTGTTAAGTAATATAGTCGCAATGTTGGAAAGAAATTTCTCCTTAAAAACTTTCCTCTGAGTAACCTTGAACCATTCAGTTTCTTCTGATCATTTACTGGTAGTGATCATATTAGAGATGATTTCAGTTAGTTCTAGAAGCCAGTCCAGCTAACCAAATTGTAATATATACACTCAATATGCAGATAACTGACTCAAGTTCTTTGATGGGTTTCATTAAATTGTCTAAATATTTTTGCATCATAAAGACATTCAAATGAGAAAATATCACATTCTTCCCAAAAGCGCAAAACCACACACACACACACACACACACACACACAAAGGCTTCACTTATCAAACAAACACCTATTCATCTCACTTAGCTCCCTTTAGTTGCACCTTCTACTCCTCCTGTCTTAACCATTCTTACTGGAAACTCCAGAATAATTTTTGGCCCAGACAAAAGTAGAAGCAGATTTAGCAACCAAAGCATGTATATTTTAAAACTGCCCCTTACTTAGCATGTGTTAATATGATGGTGCATACCAGAGGAACAAAATAAAATCATCACAAGAAATGACTGCAAAACACAAGCACTCTGGATAATTCAAATGAAGCCTTTTAGCTGGCTCAAACAATTTGGTTTTGATTTCATACATCACCAAAGTGAGACATTAAAGAATACTCTATACAGGGCACTTTTTCTGTTGTTCATCCATGTTTTCCCCTGGGTTTAAGTAAGAAAAAAAAACAGTGGAAAATCATAGCATTTTTTCATTGAATTGATCTTTTAAATGAGTTTGACAATTAAAATCAGATTTTTTTAGGCAAGAAAAAATACATATGAGTAAGAAACATATATTAAAAGTTTTAGCAGAATGTGGATTAAATTATTGGTTTTTAAACCATGCTTTAAAAATGGCATTGACTCTGGAATGGAAAAATCAGTAAATCCAAAGTAGAACAAGATTTCGACACTAGTAAAATTGAAAGCTAAATTAAAACTTTGTGTACATTATTTGCAAACGTAATAATCCTAGGAAGATTCTGACTATAACATCTTCCTAGCTGAAACTGATCTTTTCCTAAATGTTTGCTTCCACTGATTGTTTCTAGTTTATTAGAGAAATTCTTCAGGCTATAGCTATTGAAATCTGCTGTTGATCCTTCAAGTAGATTTTGGGTAGCAAATCACATGGGCCTGACTATCCAGTCTGTTGGCCTTGTTTCTTTTGGCCTAAATGTTTTTCCTTTCAATATTTCCTGCCCCACGAGAGGAAAGGAAAATCTAGAGAGGTGGGAGGTACCATTGCTTTGTGAGCTGCCATAAAAGTTGGCAGGTGCTAAGAGACTGGAGTGCTAGGAGACCACTAAAGTTATAAATACATGTTTTAAAAAATCTTGTGAGTAGTACATTAATATTATTGCATGTCATGCTATAGATGAGTTTACTTCTACAAAGTGAACCCCTTGCTGAAAAAATGAGCCAGCAGAGATTACTTTTGATAGGAAGAATTAATGCAGAAGGCTTCAACTGAATACTTCTTTTTGAAACCTAAAAACTCAATGTGCATTACTCATTAGGAGTAATTATTAAGCCCTGTTAATATACAAGTATATAGCAGAGTAATGGACCAGGCTGGCCCCCCACGGGAGAGTAAGCAACTTCCGGTGAAAAGCCTGTTAGAGACAATGTCTCCCTAAATTCCCACAGTGGTGCTTCAGTCCCTGGTTAATGCCAATGGAAACCTGTAGCTGTCAAAAAGCAAACACCTTTAAGGCTCCATGCAAACTCTTTCTGCTGCTTACAGGATCCTTCCCCTTACCCCTTTCTTTGGGAGAAATATTTTTTCCTTTAGTCTCAATTTCAAGGACATTCCTTATCTGAAGCTTTTCCCCCATCAGCTCCTTCCTTTCACCCAACCACCACTGCAGCTGAATTAATAGATCAATCACGCGCTCCTCTGTGTTACCATAGCATTGTGTTAATACCTGTAGCACAGGACTTATCATGCTGTATTATAATTAGCTCTGTGTGCATGGATCTATCATCATGATCCTGGAGATTTTTGAAAGTGGGGACAATGTGTTATTCATTTAGTGCTTTGTTTATAATAGGTACCCAAAAGATATTCATCAGAACAAGTGAATGAAATTCTCTTAATAGAAGTATACTCATGCTTTCACTCATTCATACCTCTATTCAACAAGTAGTGTTACTTAGAACATATTTTGTGTCTTACTGCAAAATATTTTCAGATCCATTCCTGAAAAGTAGAGGACAGAGAACTGGAGGTCCCTGGAAATCTTTCAAATGGATGACATCATGTAGTGGACAAGTGCAGAGAAAAAGAGACAAGAATACAACTTCTCCTGATTAACAATTTTGCTTATGGCTATCTCTGATACTAAACATATAGCATGTGTTTGATGAAGGCTTTTTGAATGACTGATTAATTGATTACAGTTGAGGTTCAACTGTTTTCTGTCCAAGCAGGTGATAATAACATCTGCTAAAAATCTCATCTTCTACAAAAACTTTCTTATAAAGTTTTGTCCTATTAACCCACAGAAGACTGATGCCATTCCTTGCTAAAACCTTTAAAATTTCTTGTTTGTATATCTTTATACTCTAAATATATATCATCATGATTATACTTATACAGTATTTGCTGATAATTGGTGCCCTTTTTAATATGCTGATTTTCTCAGAATTAGAGAAAAACATTTTCTCTTTGAACTAAAAACTAATATTTTTATGCTTTTATAAACCAGAAATTTGATTAATTGGTTCTCCACCAGGACAGTGATCACTTACATTAACAATGATCACCCAGAGGCAGTGCAAGTTTTGGGGCTCCTTCTGTAGTCTCATCAAGTGACAAAATTACATTTGGTGCCATGTTAGTATCAAGCATAGATGACCATACCATAACTTCTTAAGCTTTCACAGTTGAAAGAGACTTTAGGAATACCCTTTCAAGTTCAATGCAAGAATCCCTTCCCCCACTTCCACACCACTAAAATCTGTGGCTATAACCAGGGGCAGAAATTGTCTTCCACATCGACAGGCTATTCCATTTCTGAAGAACTCTGATTCTTAGAATGCACTTCCCTTTACTGAGCCAAAATCAGATTCCCTGAACTTCAAACACTGATCCTGGCTCTAGCCTCTAGTGTTTCAAAGATCTAATCTAATCCCTCTTCAAATATTGAAAGGCAGCCATGCTTCCCTCTAGGTATTTTCCAGTACAACTTATAAATCTGAATAAATCTGTATCATCCAGCACACATGTGTCTATTAACCACAAGGACATCATGAGAGATCACTTCAAAGGCCTTGCTCATGTACCAATGCCAGTATTTTTTCAACCACCAATTAAATAAGCGAAGTGAATTGGTCATGATTGCTCTTAAGAAACTCGTGGTGGCTCTTAATGATCACTGTCTACTTTTGGGTGCACATAGCAATATGCTTAGTAAATCATTTGGAAATTGGCTCATTTTGTTTCCAGAATCTCTATTTCATTCTGTCACAATTCAACTGGTAGGCATGGAGTGGAAGCAGGGGTAGACTCTAAGTATTTGAAATGGAGGAAGGGGATAGATTTAACACAGGGAACTGGTTACAAAGAAGCAGAAAGGCTCACTGAACAGGGATTGGTGAGGCAACCCAGAGATTAGAAATAGCAGGAATTCACTGGGACTTCTAGGCTAGAGGAGAAAATAGAGGAGCCTATAAGACCAGGGCCAGGACTTAGGGTCATCCAGAGATAGATGGAACTGGGACAGGAAGGTAGAGCAGGAATTGCAGATACAGAGAGGCCACGGGACATTTCCAGAGATATCACCTGAGGCACAGAGAAAATAACCTGGCTTTCCCCTTCCTCCAGCCCTTTACTCTCCCATTGGGGTTTCCCACTGGCTGAACCCACTGGGGAGTCAGCTGACATGGAAATCTGGGAAATGCAGAGAGCAGGGGAGCCTGAGCAGAGCAGGGGAGGGGCAGCAATGGGTGTCTTTCCACAATTCTCCATGATTTTTCAAAAATTACATACGTAAAGAATATTTCAGTACTTTTGAATAAGTATGACATAACTGTGTTGTTATTGTTGTTATTGTTGTTGTCATTTACCTCCACAGCATTTACCAGTGTGTAGCACACAGGAGACATGAAATTAATACTATTTGTCTGATTTTGGAAAAATCGATTATTCCCTCAAAATAGCTCCTCATTTATTATCTCGTCTCTTGCTTGATGTTCAATTTCTGCCTAATCATGTTTGCATTACGTTTTTTAGTTTATAGCTGGTATTAATAAATAACTAACTGGAATTAAGTCGATCAAATTTTTCTTTCTTGGAGGGTTCACTTGAAAACATCTGCATCACTGATTGTTTTTCTAACAATACACACCCAACTTTCATTGTTATGAGGAACATAAAATGTATCATAAAATTGTTCAACTGACATTTAAATGATGTACATCAAAAGGTCTTTGAGGGCGTCCCTGGTGGCGCAGTGGTTGAGAGTCCGCCTGCCGACGCAGGGAACACGGGTTCGTGCCCCGGTCCGGGAAGATCCCACATGCCGCAGAGCGGTTGGGCCCGTGAGCCATGGCCGCTGAGCCTGCGCGTCCGGAGCCGGTGCTCCGCAATTGCAGAGGCCACAACAGTGAGAGGCCCGCATACCGAAGGAAAAAAAAAAAAAAAAAAAAAGGTCTTTGATATTATATTTTCATTTTTAAAGTAATCCCCTTTTTACTTTTGAAATTTTACTAAAAGAATATATACACAGTATCCATGGCACAAACATTTTAGCATTTTAACAGCCAGGTAGCTTTATAAAATCGTCAGTCAGCTGACTGAATTTATGAATTCCACTAATCTTTCCACGACAAAACAAGGGCTTTAACAGTAATTGGCAGAAATGAACAGTAATTGCATCGTTGTGTTGATTCAGGATGCATATCCAGCTTTTCCTGACTGTCCAAAGTAAACATTTTAATAAAGGACACTACACTGATCTTCAAATGGTGACATTTAGAGCTGTGTTGTTCCATATAGTAGACATTGACCATGGAAAGCTATCAGAAACTTGAGATGTGGTTCTTCTGAAATGGCATAAGCCAATCCTTCTGAATAAGCATAAAATATACCAAATTTCAAAGACTTAGTGTGAAGAAAAAAAATGCAAAATACTTTATTTTATATCGATTTCAAGTTAAAATGATAATCTAGATAGACTGCATTCAATAAAATGTTATTAAAATTAATGTCAGCTGTTTCTTTCTACTTTTTAAAATTTGGCCCCTCTTAAATTTAAAAATATATATGTGGCTAGCATTTGTGCCTTTCATTGTATTACTTTTGGGTGGTGCTGACCTAGAGCAAATGAAGAAGTGACTGTCTGCTGAGACAGGACATAGCAACTAAAGGAGAAGTCATCTCTCCTTTTAATTAGTTTGTTAATAGCAACAGATTCAATGTCAGACATTTAAAAGAGACAAGACTATTCTCTTCAGTCAAGCAAAACTCCCACTGTGGCTCCTAAGAGTTCTGCCTGAGTGAAACAAATGAGATTAGGCCCGTGATGTTTACTTCATACTAAAACATTTTTTTTCCCGAAACTTTCTTAGTACACTCTTGGCTACCAGGCTGTGGAAGTGCAGAACCGAGAAAGGATGAAAGAACAATAAGGGAACAATTTGAAAGTGTTGTTTTGAAACATGTAACTAGTGCTGTCAGCCCGCTGGTTCTTTCCATTTTGTACATTTACATTTCCTGACTGTAGTTGAAGAACATTTCACTGCGTGTTACTATCAATCATCCTTAACCTAGAAGTGCACTGTACATTAGTAACAGTTAATTGGCATATTTAAAGTAAATAGCTACTTAGTTTTGTTGTGAAGGTTTTGCATACAAATCTCTAACACCACAGGCTTTGTTTGTTTCAATAACGAATACCCCTGTCTGCACCATTGCCACTTCTGTCAGGAGATGAATAGAGATGCAATCGCATTGAAATACCCGGCACACGAGACGACAGCCCGAATGATGTGCAAAGTGTAAGCAGGCCCTCCTTGCTCATCAAAGATGCCCGCACAGAGGGGAAAACACACACACATGAAAAGGAGCGGCAATGGCAAGTTTTAGAAGGATGGTCAAGAAAGAAAAACAGAAAAAACAGAAATTATAACTTTGCCTATACATTTTCTACGCCTTAATAACCTGAAAGGGAGATTATTTAGCTGACACTGTCTTGGCCTCCGCCATTTGTTCAGCGTCAGGTTCACACTCAGCAAGCCTCCCAAAGCTTAGGGAGAGATATCATTCTACTCTTCATTCCCCTAGGAGCCCAGTAGCAAGTGGAATTGTGCCTCTTCCTTGGGTAGCAGAGCTGTAATGGGAGTGGGTTAGGTATTTGATCAAAGAACATAAAATGACATGAACTTCTTTCCAAATGTGAAGCCAATACAGCTATAATATATACCTTAAAAACAAACAATCCACATTACATTTTGGGTGAACTCCTATATTTCCTAGACCTAGAGGGATGAATCTTTAAATGAGTCCCAACATTTCCTTTGCTACCAGCACCAAAAAGTCAAAAGAGACTATCTGGTAGTTATGTGTGTCTGTGTGTGTGCGTGTGTGTGTGTGTGTGTGTGTGTGTGTGTGTGTGTGTGTGCTGTGAATCAGATGAAGTACCACTCACTCCTCTAGCAACAACTCTGAAATAGAATTTCCACAGAAGAAACAATATAAATGGTTGTCCATATGGATCATTATTACAGTCTATAAAAACCCTATAAACTTACAAAAAGTTTTAAACAAACTAACATCATTAATAATAGTACAATTAGAAATCAGAAATCATAGTAATACTGTTGTTAGCACTAATAACATTATTTCAACTCTATTCAAAGGTTAAAGAAAAAAAGAACAGGTTTTATGGAAATAACCTGGAGAGAGTTAACCATTACTTATTTCTAATATTATTTCTTTGACAAAATTCAAATCTGAGATACCAAAAAATATTTTCCTTAGAACATCATTGAGATACATCATCACTAAGCAGGCTTTGCTACTTTTATTATGGGCTATCAGCTATGGCATTTTTCAGTGCTTGGAATATGCCAACACGTCCTGCAAAGGTAGGAGTGGTCTGAGCATGTGTCCTTCATCCACTCCCATGTATTGCATCTACCTTGTAAGGAAAAAGAAGGAAAGTTGCAAATAATGTTATTTCAAACATCAGAAAATGTGAAGCGGGAAACTCTCTTTCTCAGTGAAGCTATCAGGAAGAATTTCCCATCTGTTCTAAGTTTCTAACATTGAACTCTTCAGCTGTGGTCCACAGTCTTTCATGGTTCACTATAAATTTCTAAATAGATGTTTTGCCATCACTAACTTAAAACTAAAAAGTCAGAATTCCTGGTGTTTTCAAGGCTCTATTGCCAATGAAGCTTTTCCATATCTATTGGGAGCAACACCATCCAGGCTAATATTGGGGCAGCATGTGCCTCCTTGTCACATGGCCGGTTCAATTCAGGACTTCATCCTGTTCCTTCTCCTGGATAGTATTTCCAAGATGGATGTATTCCTTTCCTTCCACAACTACCATTAAAGCTCCTGAGTAATGGTTAACACATAACTAGATGACTGCTCTAACCTCCTTGTCATGGGTGGATCCATTGTCTCTATTTTGATCCATCTTACATAAAATGATGGAATTACGGACTCTAAAGTGGTGCTTCTCACAGACATAGAAAACAAACTATGGTTACCAAAGGGGAAAAGGGGGTGGGGGAGGGATATATTAGGAGTTTGGGATTAGCAGATACAAACTACTATATAAAATAGATAAACAACTAGGACCTACTGTATAGCACAGGGAACTATACTCAATATCCTGTAATAAACCATAATGGAAAAGAATATGAGAAAGAATAAATCAGTCTTTAGACCACACTCTGAGTAGCAACGAGCTACCTTCTATCAAATCACCATCATTTTCTAGGCTTGCCGTTTGTATACTTCCAGTCCAAGCACCAAAAGTAAATATAAAACTAGGTTATCCGTTCAGGGCTTCCCTGGTGGCGCAGTGGTTGGGAATCTGCCTGCCAATGCAGGGAACACAGGTTCGAGCCCTGGACTGGGAAGATGCCACATGCTGCGAAGCAACTAAGCCCGTGTGCCACAACTACTGAGCCTGCGATGTAGAGCCCGCGAGCCACAACTACTAAAGCCCACGTGCCTAGAGCCCGTGCTCCGCAACAAGAGAAGTCACTGCAGTGAGAAACCCGTGAACCGCAAGAAAGAGCAGCCCCCACTCACCGCAACTAGAGAAAACTCACGTGCAGCAACGAAGACCCAACGCAGCCAAAAATAAATAAATAAAATAAATAAATTTATTTTTTAAAAAACCAAAGTTATCTGTTCAAATGAGTTGTATCTAGAAAAGACCTGAAAAGCTATTTTCTTTCCCATTAAATAATCTCTGATCATAAAACACTTCAGAATTCTATAGGTGTTAGATAAAATCTAAAGATAATAAAAGATCAAAGATCTTATGGCAAAGAGGTAACAATACCACGATCAAAGTACGAGAGGACAGCAAGATACCTGAAAATATTGTGGCCACAAAAGTCATATGGAGAAGCAGAGAAATTAAAAAAAAAAACTATCCAAGCTTATTTTAAACATTTTTAAGAATGTTCTGCAAAGGAGATGCACAAACTGTACCCAAGATCTCATCAGCAAGATGGCCAAATTCAGAACTGCAGGGCAAATACAGAGATAAACATTAAATAATAAGTTCTCCTGTGAACTCTCCCTTCCTAGCTTGTTAGTTTTTTTTAAAGTCATCAAACAGTTTATTCTGTTTTATAGAAACAAAATATCTAGATGAATTCCTGAAATTTCAACCATATTGATTGATATCAATATGTTGCAGAGATACAGAGATATCTCAGGTGCGATGCTCACCCTCCAGCTGTGCCTGGGCATACCATTTGTATTATGGACTAAAATGCAGAGCTAGCAGTACCCTGATTCCTAGGCTCAAAGAGTCATAATAATCCCCTTCCTTCTGGGTTCCATTGCTTGAGCCAGATTACTTTTCATACTGTTTCTTCATATACTTTGCAACATGATCACATTGCATTTTTCTTCAAAACTCTGGCAGATTGTTTGGGCTAGAGATAGATGGAGACAAGAGGCACCATCTGGTGCAAGATCTTTATTCCTTGTTAACACTACAGGAGTTCTGGTATTTTACATGGTTCAGGCAGTAGCAAAGATGTTTTTTTTTTTAATGTATAGTTTGAGAAGGTGTAAGATGGTCAAAGGGCCCTGGCACTGTCTGATCACGTCACTGATTTCCTTGGTGTCGAGTTGGGTTTTTTGTTTTTGTTGTTGGGTTTTTTGTTGTTTTTTTTTTTTTTTTCGATTCAGGCACCCAGTGGCATATGGTTTCATGATTCACAAAGATGGTCCTTGACTATAGATTTGACGATCTCAACATAACTTCCAGGCTTGCCAGAGCTGTGTTACAGCAGAGAGAGCAAATAGCTCATGATATTTCTCCTCTGATGAGTAAGCTCCAAAATCGCAGGTTTAAATTTGATCTGGGATTGAAAGAAAAGGAGCTATGTCCTCCCATGCCAGCATCCATGCTTTTCTTTGTCAGAGGTGAGTGTCTATTTTTGTAACATTGACCCATGGCTTCAGGGGCCAAAAACTCAAATAATGCCCAGGTGAATCCTGTTGATTCAGACTGAATACACACTTGCTCTTTTCTATACCTTTCTATTCTTTGGAATTCCAAGCGCTTCCTGAAATTTAGCTTTCATTCTAAAAATCTGGTGACTGTTTAACAGAAAAAATTTTCACCTTCTATACACAATTAAAGTCAGTATTTTCTGATAGAATTAGCTAAGAGTTGGGAGCCAGGAGATTTGCCTGATGATGCTAAGCTAACTCACAGCTACCTTGTGAGGATAAGTGAAAAAATGAAGTGGAACGGTGTGTTGGAAATAAACTAAAACACCAAAAAAAAAAAAAATGGCTTGTACAAGTTAATCTTGACTGTATTTTAAGAATAAAGTTAAAGGAAGCCTTCACCTGTTGATCCCTGATTTCAGAAGGCTACCTGGAGTTACCGCTGTTGTAATGTGTTGTCAAAAATTTGAAGTATCTTTCCAATGAACAGATTAATTCCACCTTAATCTCTGTGAGATGCTCTGCCATCACCCCGTACACCCACGGTCCTCATTCTCCTGTCTCCTCTCAGCTATTTCTGGTACTTTTGTTAATCCCAAATTAAACCCTCACTTCTCTCTCATGCTTCCTCTGGATACTTTCTCACCTTTTTACACGGTTTTCAGGGCCCAGGAATTATGACTTTTTTCCTACTGAGCCCTTTGACCACTTGTCTGTCCCTGCCTTCCACTACTCCCTGACTGAAAGCCTCCTTTTCTGATATCATGAAATGGTACAGATATCAGTGAATATGACTTGAAATAAAGAAGGAAAAGAAGAAATAACAGAACATATCTAAGAAAAAGGAGGGTGCTATGTTGAAGGAAGCAGATGTCAATATGACAGCAGATGGTGTAGATAAACTCGGTACTAGTATGGTCAACTTGTTGCATTTGCCACATGGTCGCAACTGCAAACCATTACATACAAAACTCAGAAGTATAAAAAGCTATGCAGGTGGTTATTCATTGATGCTCTGTAGTCAGGGGCTATGCCACAGTCAATTCTTTCTATATTTGTCCTACCTCAAAACGTGTAGGTCATTCTGCTTAAAAACTAATGACTTGTGAGGAGTCTTATTTTTATGTTAACAGTAAACAATCTCCTCCAAAGTTCAAAGGAGAGATATATGTATACTCCTCACACCCCTCAGACTCAATTTTGTAATAGGGCACAGCTTCTTCTTAGACAGATGCCTCAAAAGAAAAAGTGAATGAATGTACATCACTCTGTCTTGATAAAGTAGAGAAAGCAATGTCCCTGTGGCAGCTTATTTCTTCTTCACTCTGTGTGTTGGAGGTGAAACAGGAGGTGGAGTCCAGGGAGTGACCAACATCACCGTGCTTTAAATTGTAATAACTTTCGAAATCCGGGCTTGGGAGATAAATCTGAAGCTAGGGACAAATTTAGGCTCCAGGTTGCTGTCAATAAATAGATCATCCCCAAATCTCCAATGGTTCCCAACTGAATATAAAATAAAGGCCACACTTATCAAACTGACATTTAGAGCTCTCCACAATCTGATAGCAACCTATCTTTCCAACATTTAAGCTGCTATTTTCATTCACTAACCCTCAGTTCCCTGTAGAAAAATCTACTCGCTGTTACTTAAAAACATTGTATGGATTCCAGGGGCTGCAATTTCGTTTACACGTATCCCTTTTTGAGACGGCTGCCTCACTTCTCAGTTTATCTGAACAACATCCTCCCTTTACATCCATCCTAAAGGCTCACGCTGTGTTCTCTTCCCAGTTGCTCTAGACCATGACGATTCCCTCTCTCTGCTGATCATCCAGAGAACTGATCTCTCACAATACTCATTAGGCTTTTATTGTGGGCTATCTTTGGTTACTAGTTAACATTTTTTTCCGCATGCCCCATCCTCCCCACCAAATTCTTCTGTGCCAGGTGCTGTGATTAAGTCCCAGAGTGTAAGTTCCTTGGAGGCAATCACTCATTTCTATGTGCAGCCTTCATAGGGCTTAGAAAAGGCACTCACGATTTGTCAATGGATCATTTTATTGAATTCCTGCATTTTAAATATAAGTGCATAATCGATGTTAAGTGTTTGACTCAAAATTTCTCCAACTGTAGAGACTTTTGCCACGTTGAGGCTGGCTTTATAAAAGCATATTGCTAGGCATTAATGAAAGCCTGAGATAACACCCTAAAATCAAAGATAGAAAAATACAGATTGAAAGCCTAAGAAGTAAAGTAGAGATAAAATAAAAAATTTCCTTTAAAAATCTGCAGTAACGTTTTCTGGTTTTTAAGACAGCTTTTCAATATAACTAATAGACTGACCATCAACACAGTACTACAAGAGATTTTTTTTTTCAAAAACAAGAGGTCTGTAGGATTGACCCCATCGGGTATTGACAGCAAAAATAAAACATATAAACTAGATTGTGTTGAAAATACTGAGACAAACTTGGTCTGTATACTCTCAGCTAAGCTCTGAAAGAAGCACTCTTCTGAATAAGCTACGACAATGGAGCATTCTAAAAAGAACTTGGGAAAGGAAATTAGGGAAGGTGACAGTGTCTAGAAAAATAAATGTAGTGACAAAGACAAATTTTACACCAGCTGCAGTGTGATTATATCTATATAGGACTACTGCACAACTTTATGCCAAAGTAACCATTCCATTCAGCCAAACAATTGTAAATTCAGTCAGACAACGAAGTGGATTCACTTCACTCAGTTAATTGGCCAGTCAACTGAACTGATCGAATGTGCAAGCATTAAAAAACTTTGCTTGTAACTGAAGTGGCCTTAAAATTCAAAGAGTATATAGCTGTAAAAAGCATCTTCTAAGCTTAAAGTAACATACAAAATGTGGTGTCGCAGACCATCAGCTGTCCGCCAAAGACATGTGCTCCTCTCCATAGTGTAGAGTTGTTACTGGAAAGTGCCTATTCTGCCAGAAACTCCATTTCCCAGCCCCCTTGCATTTAGGTGGAACCATCTGACTAGTTCTCATACAAAAAAAAAAAAAAAAAAAAAAAAAAGCCTAAGTGGTATGGGCTATTTGGGGGATGATTTCCTAAAATCTATTTGTGCCTTCACCATGATTCCTCTTCCCCTATCTGCCCAGGCACTTCTTTGTATGCTTTCACCATTGCTACATATTGGTCCTTGCGGTTGGGAGAAATTTTGCCATAAGCTAAGAGTATTAGTCAGCTCAGGCTGCTATAACAAAAAAATACCATAGACTGGGTGGGTTAAACAAAGACATTTACTTTTCACAGCTCTGGAGGTTAGGAAGTCCAAGATCAAGGTGCCTACAGATTTAACTCTTGGCAAAGGTCTTCTTCCTGGCTTGCAGAAGTCAACCATCTTGCTGTATCCTCACATGGTGGAGAGAGGAAGCTCTAATGTCTCTTCCTCCTGTTATAAGGACACTAATCCCATCACAGGGGCTCCACACTCATGACTTCATCTCAACCAAACCACCTCCCCAAAACCCCTAATAATACCTCCTACTACCATCACATTGGGGGTTAGGACTTCAACATATGAATTTGCGGGGTTGGTGGGGGACACAAACATTCAGTCCATAAGAGTAAGATTTCTACACCCAAATCTGATATTTATTCATTTCTATTTACCTATTCAAAGCTTGAAAAGAGGTTCAGAAAAGAGCCCAATTATTTGGGGAAAACTGGGACCACTGTCCATGCATTATAATTCAGTATTTGATTATAATAAAAGTAATGATGGTGATGATGATAATAAAAAGTGAACAGTTTTTTGTTTGTTTTTAAATAAGAGATTCTTTACAACAATTTGTTGAAATAAATATCATGTTCTAAAGGCTTTTCTTTTTAGTCTTTCAAGGGAAAAATAATTTCTTTCAATTAAAACTGAACTAGTCAAAGCTTAAGAAGTCTCTCTATAATTATGTTTAAGCCTGTTGCAATTTATTGCCCCCAAGGTATTCATTGGTAAGATCTCTAGGGCATTACTATAGCCGTAGTGTTAAAGTTAACGGATTCAAACCACAGTCCATCCGAGTAAGCCCCCTGCAGAGCCCCTACTATTACTCAGTGCAAGGAACTACATTGTCTTCCTAACCATCTAATTTAGAATGAACTTAGATGAGCTCTTATCTGCACTGTAGTCTTGTGGAGCCAGCAACATTACCCAGAAGCTGGACCAGGAAGAATAGAAAGTAGGGTCCTGTGAAGTGCAAAGGCGTGAGACAAAACCTAAGTGTCCATAAGATCTTAGAAATGAAACACAGTTTACCTAACAGTCCTACAGTTTCTTTCATTGTTAGCTAATTAGCATTTACAAAGTTAAATGAGAAGTAGCTTAAGCAAAAATCCCATTTAAAAAAATATATATATTTAAGAACTACTTTTCCTTGCTTTGAACTGATTTTCCTATTTCCCCCCAAGTTAGGCTGTTATTTGGGGTTTCCAAATATAATAGTGCTTCTGACCATTCTTAATTGCACCATAATGGGTGTTAAGCACAGGATAGTGTGCAAACAGACTTGACTTTTCTAGTCTTTGACTGTTCCTTGCCTCTGGCCTCTGTCAGAGAGGCTTGCTAACTGCATCTCAGGGGAGCAATCACACGGCTTGACTCAGCCTGTGGCTCTGACTATTGGGACTTCCTGAAGTCACAACCACTTTGGCGTCCAGAACTGGGGCACGGCGTGTCTACTCTTCATAAAATCCAGAGATTGCAAGGGAAGTGTGAAACGCGAGAGCTGATTAGGGATGCACCTTAAATGGTATCAAGGGACCCAGTTAGCAATGCAAAATATGAGATAATATAAACATAACATTCACTGCCAGTTGAGCACTTATGTGAGCACCATGAAAAGCAAAATACAACAGAAAAAAAATTGGAGATGAGTAACAAATACAAGATTTCCTCCAAGATAATTTTGCATAAAAGTTCAGTTTCATGGGAAAAAATGCATAATAAAATGACGTGGAATGATATGCCAGAAACATTTGTTATGTCTATTTGTTTTTTCTGGAACTTGCTTGGTATTAATCATTTGTAATGGGTATATCCAGTCTTCGTTATACATACACCCTTCCTTTCTTGCATTACTGATTGAGAGAATTTAAAGTTGGAAGACGCAATTATTTTGGCTGTATTTAACCTCTGTGACTACAAAGAATGATTCCATTTTCACTAGTAAGAAGCCAAAGTAATTTTAATTCAGGAATTTCTCTATTAATTATTAGTTTTTAAAGAACGCAGCATTATACTTAGCAGAGGGTCCCTTTCTTCCTCAGTATTCTGGTGTAGCTACTCTCCTGTCAGCCTAGGCTTTCAGAGAGAAGAGGAAAAATCTTCAT
Source organism: Physeter macrocephalus (assembly GCF_002837175.3). Classification (NCBI taxonomy): domain Eukaryota; kingdom Metazoa; phylum Chordata; class Mammalia; order Artiodactyla; family Physeteridae; genus Physeter; species Physeter macrocephalus. The sequence goes on along the minus strand of NC_041221.1, from coordinate 88,624,282 downwards.
AAAAGCCTTGGCCTAATTAACAAGAATGAACTAGATTTTATGATGAACAATTTATAGGCAGTTAATAGAGCTCATACACGGTAGCCAGGAGCTAGATAATTTATCATAAAAGGAATCTCAGTTACACTCCTAATCCTCATTCTCTTGATACTACAACCAACTGCATTCACAATTGCTACTTTTATAAGCTTTGATTTACTGACAAATGATGCTGCATTTTATAGAGTCATAATGAGACTTATAAATGCAGTAAATTCTTGTATCTCTGCCCATATGCTTCATATTCTTTGCCAAACAATTTACTTTTCTGCATTGTTATCTCTAGATAAAAATAATTTTTCAAAGATCTCCTAAGGATTCTTCATACTAGCACAAATGAGAATAAAAAAATAGCAAATTGTTTATTAACCATCCTAAGTATTTGTTGAAAAGAAACTGATTTATCCCTGAAAGAACAATGCAGCTATTGTAATGAGTTTTGAAAGAGTAATACTTTTCAAAATTACAAATAAGATAAAAAAGCTAATATCCAAATGTAATTTCTTAAAGAACAGAATTTAAAGTAGGTGAGACCCAGGAAATCATATTGTCTCTTCCCACTTGGTGTCTTACTGCTGTTTCTGTTTTAAAGTTATAGCAAAATACAGCACACTAGGTGGACAGAACTGGGTGACTGTATATATACTGCTGTCAGATCAGCTACATTTCATTTATCCATTGATCTACAGAGGGGTTCCTGAAGTCCTCAAATTAGATAACACTTCCTCCAGGAAGGCTCCCCTGACCACTGGTATCCCTTATATGCCTTCTTACCATCCTATTCTTCCTCTTACCACAAAAACAAATACTGCTGGGTTGTAACAAATACTACTGCCTAATTAGCGTTCCATCCCCTCGTTGACCATGAGCTCCAGCACAGTGACGACCACCATTTTCTCACTCTGGAGTTGAACACAATGCCTGGGACATATTCTATTTGTAACTGAATGATATTCTTGGTTTCCAGAGCCTGTTAATGTAAGCGAGAATAAATCATTCAAGTTGTATGAATCAGCAATAAATTTGGTCACTAAAATTGACAGTGAATAAGTGTGTATTTTAAAAAGTTGAAGAGTCAAAAGTCATGACTTTCTCTACTCCTTTCTTATGACCAGCATTATAAGTACTTTTAAACATTATGCTCTGTTTAGATGTTCCACATTTTAAAAGGGACATGTTACAATAAAAAAAAGGTGATAGCGAAAACAGTAAAAATAAGAAATGACTAGAATAGAAATCCAGGGGAGAAGGTCAGAGAAATATGATTGTTTGACCTGAAACAGATGTGCTAAATATTACATTAATCAAGGTCTCTGGGGACACAAAGGAACTGCTTGCCTGTTTCTTGAAGGGACAGAGCCAGGGCCCGTTGCAAAGGTGTTTAGGCCCCCATAAGTAACAGCTTCCTGACCTAAGAGGCTAGGAGATGTGAGATTATGTGTCTATGGGTACACTCAACAGACCATTTTTCAAATGATTAGGGATTTAGTTCTGCCTGCCAGATAACCAGTTTTTGTATAGCTGATCAAATTACAGGCACATGGTCAATCTTAGTTTATCAACTATTGCCAAATATCAAATATATCTCTCTTTCAACCAGGGTTTCTCACTTCCTATTGAGAAGTTATAAAGATAGGTTCTATTATTTTTTATAGCAAGACATTTTTCTAGTAGGAAAAAAAGGGAAATGATCTTTTTTCCTCTAAGATTCACCCTATCACTACAGAGAAGCAGAGGCTCAAACAGATGTCTCAGAAGGCAAGCCCATAGCTGCCAAATCACCCACAAAAAGCATCCTCAGCACACTCAGAATGGCTAGTAGGAGAATGCAGCTGAAAATCTGTTAGTTCCTTGACACCTTTTCCAATGTAGTCCCTGTCATAGATGTGCAGAGACCCCAATGCAGGCCATGCAGAGACCCCAATGCAGGCCATGCCCCTGGCTATGTCTGCTGAGGTTACCAGCCCAGCAGGGCCTTGCCAGCCCATGATACCTAGGAGAGATGGAACCAACAATTCTTCTGCCCTGAGTCAAAATAAAGCCTAAAATCCTATCTTTTATGATTCCTAATGTCAACTAAAAATAACAGAGGTGGTTAGTTCAGACCTAAGATTCACCTTGGAGATTTTTTCTAATAGTACATATCCCCCAAAGTGTCTTTTTTCCAAATGGAATTGGTCACTGACATGTGGATGTGCTCCTAATAGCAAAATAAAAATATTCCCTGCCTGAAGCATTATAATAAAGTTGTCTTTTTCCATTTCATTGTCTCAGAACATTTAATCAATTGACATGACATCTGGGGCAGGTCAAGAGGAGCCACCTCTATTAATTTATAATTGCAATAGTCAACTTATTGATGGCCTTCTCATTACTTTAGCTTATTTTTATCAGTTTTAGTTTTTAAAATGTTTTTAAACTGTAAACTTTCTTGGGAGTCAAGGATAAAAACCCATACCCTTTTTAATCCTGTGTTCCCATTTTAAAAAAAATCCAGCCCCAAGGAAAATCCTGAAGTGGACACACTTGTCTGCAAAAAAGCTGGCTTCCCATTTAGGAAGGTTTCCTATTGCTTACCTAACTTTAAGAGCCTAAGATCTTCCTCCTACCAAAGTCTCATCTAAGTTTTATATTAAATGAAATTTTGAAAGTGTATTTAATTCTTCTAAGATGAAACCAGGTACATAGTAGAAGCCCCAAATTTATAGCCACCTTCTTTTTCCATCTCGGGAAAAGACCTATTAAAAGTTATTTCCAAATGCATGAGAACATTAATCAATAATTTTCTTCTACCTGCAGTATTGTCTCTTCTCTAGTTATAAAATAAAAGCCATGTCTCCTTATTAAAGGAGTGGTGTGTGTGTGTGTGTGTGTGTGTGTGTCTGTGTGTGTCCGTGTGTGTGTATGTATGTGTTTGCATGAGAAGTGGGAGAGGAAGAAGCGGAATGAAAGAAATACAAATACTTCCTAGGATGCTGAATGGCACAAAGTAAGCAGTTTCCTCATTCTGCCTACAAATAAAACCAAATCTGCCCTTTTGTTCTCCCTACTCCCTCCTCCATGACCCCCAGCCCCCAGCCCCTCCAACCCCTCACCAACCTGACTCCTGGGCAGGAGCCAGCTTCCCTGTCTTTATCTTCCTGAGTTTACAAGAGGATTCTGATGACCCTATCTCAATTCTGGCAGCAGAGAGCTAAGTACTTTACTGACAAGACAAGGCTTGTCCCAGACAGACAATGGGAAGTAGATAACTGTTAAAAATGCTTAATTCCAAACATGGGAATGAATTAGCTAAATCGCTTTGGTAATGATTTTCCTCACCAACAAATACCAGGAGGAAAAGCATTCCTTAGCACAGTGGTGTGTACATGACAACTGGTTGGGTTCATTTACTTAACATGCTTTGCATAAATTGTGATAAATAGTCTACATTTTTCCCGATATTGTCTCCATCTTATTGTGAATTTCAAGTCTTAAACAATGGCTGTGTTTTAAATATTTGAGAACATACCAGACAGGCACCCTCCACCCTATTACCAAAAATATTACAAATACTAGTTAACTTGGGGAATCTGCATCCCATATTGTTCCCCACAAAAGCTTATAAAATGTCTGTGCATATTTGCATTTGCATGCAAACTTTCTTGCTGAACGTAAGTATACTCACAAAGTCTCTGTCCCTCTCTTATTTGTGCAGCCAGAAAGTCTGTTAGAACAAGGGCTAAACTGCATGCACAGTTCAGGGCATCTTTGAATGGCACACCCTCTCTACAGAATGTGGGCCACTCATCTAGACATCCTAGTATTTTGACATAAGCCCTGTCAGATAGAAGATTCCATGCTACCAGATACACCTCTTTTGAAAATGTCATCCAGGGTAGAAATTGATTTTCTGCCTCAAATGCAGCTGCTGCTCTGAGAAACCTCCTATCCTATTAAAAGTGTCCTTGTTCCACCTCTATCTAGACTTAGGGCACATGATGAAATTGACATATTTGTAGGAATGCAAAATTCTCCCTGATTCATTCATTCAACAACTGTAGACAAATCACTGTTCTAGATGCTGGAGATGTGGCAGTGAACAAGATGGCGAAGGTCCCTGCTCCCATGGAACTACTTTCTATGATTTCAAATAGTGTATTATTATGAAAAAATAATATGAAACAGGGTAATTTGCTAGAGAAAGATTATTTTCGATTGAACAGTCAAAGAAAACCTCTCCCAAGGCTGTGATATTTGAGCAAATCATACACAATTACAGATATTAAATAACCTAGTAGAAAGGACACAGGATTTGGAGACAGAAGACTCAAGTTCTAATTTCTTAAAAGTCTTTAGGCAAGTTCCTGAAAGCCTTCTACCTTTTAGCACAGAATTGGTATCCCACTGGGGACATCTCTCATTTTCCCTAAAAGGGTTGAGCCTGGTTCAACCTGATGAGCTTTTCCATTATGATATTTATATTATGACTAAGACCCACTACATCCATCTTTTTGAATATGAAGACTCTAAATCAATGGTTCTCAACCCTGAATGAACAATAAGTTGAAATCCTACCCCTGCTGGCATTGTTTTAAATGCTGAAGTAAATAATGTAAGACAAATTAGTAGAAAGGATTCAGAGGCATAATATACAAGCAGCTAAGAAAAGGCGGCAGTGTGAGTTTTTTCAGGATTGGTGAGTCTAATGTCTCTGGATGCTCCACTGCCTTAGAGAAAACCACCTGATAGAAGCGAAAATTTTTGAAGCAATTCAACACTTTCATAGCAGATTTATCGCAGGTGATTTAGTATTAGATATCTGTATCGAGGCAGAAAAAAAATCCATGATAACATCATCAAGCAACATTCGAATCAGAGGAGATGTAAGTGTTTGTGGTGTTACCACATTTGTTACCACATTTTTTTTCAAATTATGCAACAGAAATCACACTCTCTTGAGGTTAAATACTGCCCTACTCTCTTCAAAAGATTTTAAATTTCACACCTCCACCCACATATTAAATTAGTAGTGCAAACCAGATGGAGGTTAGCGTTTTAGGTTATAATGACTATCGAGAAAGTCTTTCCTTGCATTGCCCATAACTATCACTTTTACCTTTAGGCTTATTCGTGCTTTGCTTGATTTCTGACGTTAAAGTGCATTTAAATGGTTCTAAGTCTTACTCTGACTATACAATTTTCCATACCATGGCCATGTGAAGTGGCTCAAAAATAGTTTTGTGATAGGTCATTAGGAAGAACCAAGAGAGAATTCAGAGACGAATGGGAAGCATTTTAATAAACAAACATTCAAAAGCCAGCACCTTTTCCCATGGTGCTTTCTATCACCCCCACCAAGTATACATTTCTTCTTTCTGTTCACATTTTACCCAATTTTCAGGGCTGAACTCTACCCTCATCTCCTTTCTCCCTCTACCAGCCTTCTAGAATGCATAGTTTTTGATGTATATGTACCATTGACTTGTCATCCCTCTGTTTTTGTATTTGATTGATTTAACTGAAGTATAAGTCCCTTCAAGATAAAAAAACATATATTACATTGTTGTCTCTTAATAGCTTCTAAGTAGTTAGACTAGAATCAGGCAACAAATGGAACTACTTTTGGAGAAGACTTCTTGCCTAGGGCTAGAGCTTGAGAATAGACCCACTAAGCATATTTCTGGTTAGAAACCAGTAGTTTTAGAGACAGGAGGAAAGATCTCAGAATCTGAAGGCAGAGCTAGATTTAGAAGTTAGTTCAACCACTCCTCTGTAAAATGGGTTCACAGAATTCCAATGGGAATAAATGTAATATGTGTAAAGCAGCTATACAGTGACTAGCATACAGTAAGTGCTTGGTAAATAATAGCTGTTATTATGATGGCCCAGTATTGCTTGAATAAAAAGACTTCTAATATAGTTTTGCCTGCAAATCCTGGATGAAATGAGACATAAAAAATTGTAGGCGGGCTTCCCTGGTGGCGCAGTGGTTGAGAGTCCGCCTGCCGATGAAGGGGACACGGGTTCGTGCCCCGGTCCGGGAAGATCCCACATGCCACGGAGCAGCTAGGCCCGTGAGCCATGGCCGCTGAGCCTGCGCGTCCGGAGCCTGTGCTCCGCAACGGGAGAGGCCACAACAGTGAGAGGCCCGCGTACCGCAAAAAAAAATAATAATAATAAAATAAAATAAAAATTGTAGGCAAAATTAACATTTGTGAGAAAGATTAACTGGGTTCCACTGAGCACTTGGCTCCAAGTGAAATTTGGATCAGTGTAGGAAGAGGACCACTCTTTGACTTCTCTCTTACCCAGAAATGCATATTTTCTCCTTCCTTTAACATCTTATAAAGCGTTAAAGCTTCCATGTTCTAGAAATTACAACAATGTGGTACAAAGGAAAGAGCCCAGGATTTGAAACAAGCATATGGGGGTTCTGGTCTCATTGGAAGAAAGTAAGCAAATATCTTAACCTCTGCACCTTGTTTTGATCCAATGTAAAATGGGCATACCTACTCCCCAATGCTCTTGAGAAAATCAAGATGGTTTATAAAACATCAATACCTTGGAGTTGATCAGCCAAACAATTAAGTAATCAAATAAAAAAAAATCAGTGGATACTGCATTGGTACTTATTGTTTACCATAAGCAAAGAACCATGAAAGACACAAAAGAAATCGGAGCCAGAGAACCCAATCAAGAAAAACTAGGCACCAATGAGACTGCAATTCACTTAAACAGGGTACAAAACTAAATGAACGTAGTGCCAACTGTGAAAACACAGAACATTCTGTATAGAGTGATGATACACAGAGCTTGATCACTAACCTCCCAGGGCTGTCACTCAAAGGCCACCTCAACAGAGCTCTAATCCACCTCTGAAAGCCTCATTCCTCAAGTCTTGCTTGGGAATTGCTTCAGACAAGTTGAAACACAAGCTATCCCCAAACATGTGCTCAGCTTTCCCTCTGTTTGCTCATGCTTTTCTTTGCACATCTAATCACTCGGCTACCCAGAATTTTTCCCCCTTTTTAAATCCCTTCCATTCATTACCACACATCCTAATGGTCACCTTCTCCATGAAGCTTTCCTAAGTCTTCAAATTAACTACATGTTCATTTTCCACTTTTGAAACCCCCATTTCATTTTGTTAGTGGCAGTCTGTACAGTCTACTTACACATTATCTTTTCCCTCTTGGATTATAAGAGAGAAAACTTAACCTCCTTCACCTTGTTCATAGTAGGTATTAACTAACTTTTTGAAAATTATATTTATTAATGGAAGCTGATTGAGATGCTTAGTAAATCATGCAATCTTAATCTTGATTTGAACAAAACAACTCCGTGCTACCTCATTCATTTACTCCTTAAATAGGTATTGGCGCCTATGATATGTACGCCTATGGGATACATGCAGGGAAACAGCTGATTGTGGAAGCAGATGATAGGGCTTTCCTAGAAGAAGTACAGGATGGGATGCCTGGGGGTGGGGAGGAGATACAAAGTCATTCCTTAACGCTCTCCAGTGGACATTTAATGACTAAAAAAAAGAGTTTTCTCAATAGGTGATCCATTCATCAGAAAGCTAGCTTTGACACCAACCCTCTCTCTCCAAAGAGGGTGGGAGCAGAATGATTCAGATTCAGCCAGACAAGAGACACGGAGCAAAGGCAAGAAGAAGACCCTTCCCTCTCTGCATACTGAACTTGCAGTCCTTATCAGAGGAAAATATTGGGAAGATTGATAACTATTTCCATTACCCTAATAAAACTTCATGTTACATACAAGCTATTATTATCACAATTATATCTTTTTCTCACTTTTTTTTTTTTTTTTTTTTTTTTTTTTTTGCGGTACGCAGGCCTCTCTCTGCTGTGGCCTCTCCCGTTGCGGAGCACAGGCTCCGGACGCGCAGGCTCAGCGGCCATG
>NC_041221.1:88577448-88616220 GCF_002837175.3 Physeter macrocephalus | reverse complement strand
ATCTTCCCGGACCGGGGCACGAACCCGTGTCCCCTGCATCGGCAGGCGGACTCTCAACCACTGCGCCACCAGGGAAGCCCCTTTTTCTCACTTTAAAAAAATCAATTCAGAACAATTGAATCTTAGAAATGGTAGAGTTGAAATATGGCAAACATCTTACTTGCAGCAGCAATAAACTTGATGCTGAAGCCTAATGTTTTTTGTATATTCCTTCTCTATTTCTCCTTTTGGATGATAGATTATGAAAGAGGGATTTTATGCAGCAGTTGGTGACAAAATATATTTCTTACTAATGTGTAATATTTGCTACATTAATAATTTTATGGCTTTAATTATTGATGCAAACTTAATTGTGCCCCATGTACCTTTTTCTTGCAGCTCAATAAAAACTATATATTTCTTTAATTAGGCTTCATTTGAAGACTAGAAGACAATGCAGGAGTGGTTTCTTGCTAATTCACCTATCTATAGCCAGGGAAAAAATGGAATTAGTGTCTTCAGTGTAGTTTAGCGAGAAAAAATATCTAACTGTTCTGAAAGTGTGACTTTCCTTTGCACAGTTAACCTCACCCAGAGGCCAGGAATATATAGGCAACTGAAAGCGAACACTGCAACAGGGGATCATATTCTCCCCTTCCTGGCTCTGGGGAGAAATTTCATTGATTTTAGTAGAGATGGAAAGGAAAAATTGGGGTCACCTACATGGTTATCATACTGTCTTCCCTCTTTATATTCTCGACCTTACTCGAAATCTAATCTTAGTCTTTCCTGCTTGATTCCAACATTTTGTTGTGGTACTCCACTTCGAATCACCAGGAATATTACAATCACTTTATTCTGTGTCCAAACGTTTCAAAACAACTACCAGAAAGCCTGGATGGAAGGAAACTAACATTTGCTAAGCATCTGGTCTGGGTTATACAAGGCGCTTTCAATCAATTATTGCTTTAATCTCCAGGGATCACAATCGCAAATGCCAACAAGTTCAAAAATGAAGAGAGCAGATAGGGCTTGAGAAAGAAGGAGCCCTTGGAGCTCCATCTTTCATTTTCCACTTTGATAGAGAAGTGAGTTCAGAAAAAAAAAAATGTTTAAGAATAACATTTGTAACATTCTGTGAGAATAACAGTAGAGCAAGGATTGCAGATGATACTCCATCTCAGTGTCAGGTGGACATCAGGAGAGACAGGAATGGCCAACTGTAAGGCTCACATCCCATCTCAGTGAGATTCTCAACTCTGGCCCACCACTGCCATGCTGAGGGCTCTTCTAAATTTTTAAGTGAAGCATAAAAGCTTCATTCTTAACTATATTAGTTTTCTAGTGTTACATGAAAGATAACCACAAATTTAGTAGCCTAAAACAATACAAATTCATTACCTCACTGTTCTCCTAACTCAGGAGGTTGAACTGGAGTTGGCTGGGTCCTGTGCTCAGGTGTCACCTGGCAAAACTCGAGGTGTTGGCAGGCGCTATAGTCATATCTGTGAATCTAGAGTCCTCTTCCAAACTCACTGACTGATGGTACAATTTGTTTTCTTGTGGCTGTATGACCAACAACCCTATTTTCTTGCTGGCTGTTAGGGACGATTCTCAGCTTCTAGAGGCTACCCTCGCATCCTGGCCCTGTAGCCTCCTCCACAGACCCTCTCACCACATAGAAAGCTTACTTCTTCAAGCTTAGCAGGAGAATCTAATGCTTCAAATCTCTCTTACCTCTTTTAGAAGCTCAGCTGAGTAGGTCAGGTTCATCCAGGATTACCTATCTCCCTCTTGATTAGGTAAAAGTGAAATGCTTAGTGACCTTAACTACATCTGCATAATCCCTTCTGCCCTATAATGTAACATAATCATCAGAGTAACATACATCTTTTTCCCAAGTCTCCTTCCTACTCAAGTTGGAGGGGATTAATGCAAAAGGGGGAGGGGGATCTTGGTGGCCATCTTGGAATTCTGCCTACCCTGCCCTTTTCTCAAGCTTCCCACAGAAATATAGCACTCTTAAAAAATGAGCTGCTGAATAGCCATGAATACTTTAACTTCCTTTCATTTTCTACAACTGCTTTGACCTCTTGGCACTATCTTATCACATTAACTGATTGGTCCAATGCCCATCTATATTCAGTGCCTGTCTCTAGTTTTAAAATTTCAGTGTTGGAGCTTTTTCCTGCCATTTGATAAGCATAATAAATAGTTGTCACAAATGAAATTTGCACAAAAGCTGACTGTGATGTCAATAGCAGGTATAGTTTTTGTAACTGTAATGTAGGTTGATTCTTGAAATCCTAAATTTATCATTAGTACACTCTATTCAGAGAGAGTTACTCTCTTGATATACATAAAAAATTCAAACTTCAAAGCATTTTAGAAAATGACAGGCATCTGAAAGTCCCATTTTTATTCTAATGAAAATATCTTTTACCAAGAAGTTAAGATTTCTCACAAAATGTAAAGGGACTTAAAAAAAATAAGGGTACTAAAAAGTGTTATTATTCTCAGCAAGACAACTCATAACCATGTTGATTTAGGAAAATCTTCAAGGATTTACTGAGGCAATTGTAAGGTAAACTCAGTTCTCACAATGAAAGGAAAATGCTTTGATAAGTTTTCTGGGGTTTCCTTTCAGCTTACTTGCTTCTCTGCCTTTAAAAATATTTTATATCATTTTTAAGGGCAAGCTATAAGCAATATTTATGTTCAGAGAAGAAATCTATCTATAGGAATTCAGATTTAATTTTAAACACAGGTAAACAATCCTATAAACAAAGTCAGTGATTTCCCCACGTACTTTTTGAAAATAAATAAAAACAAATCAGCTCTGGTTGTCTCATTTGTCGTTTGAATACTAAAAAGCAAGACATTGGGATTTTTGAGAGCAGTTGTATTATTTTAGACTTCACAAATCTATACAATAATTCATGATTTAGAAAAGAACTGTTGGGTTATCTAGCCAGTCTTTTTTAAGAGTAGCAGTTGAAACAAACAATCAGCTCACTTCATGCATGGAAGAGAATTCTTCAAACTCTTCCCCTTAAACAAATCTTCAATCAGTTAAATGACAACGTTGTTTAAAAGAGAAGTATTTTATACTTCTCCAACTCTTATTGATGAATCTCTCATTCTCAATTTTAAAATTTGTTGTATCAACTAAACGCCTGTAAGTGGATTGACATACTTTTTATAGTACATATATTAACTAGATCAATTCAACCAAATGCCAATATTTCACCCTATCTGATTTTCAACACAGCATGTTGGTAAATACTTATAGAAAAATGTTTCTGTATATATTGTTTCCAGCTTGAGAAGATTAATATGGTTATACAAATGTAAGCTTAATTTGGAAGTTTGACATGATAAGCAACATTTCCAGATACTTTTTGATTGTGCCAAGGGTGATTTTTGAAAAATTTGTGATAAGTTTATTGTGTCATTTGGTAAAAATAATAATTTCAAAAGACTAGAGAAAAGGTAGAATTATTAATAGGAAAAAAAGCTCATTTTAAAAGCACATTCTTATTGATTTTTATTATATTAAAAAAAAATAAAGCAAAGCCAGCTTTAGCTCCTGATCTACATCTTCATTCCTATTGAGTGAATAGAGAAATTTCTACGTGGTATAATTTGAGAAGCGCTGAGCACCTTCAACTGGCCTTGCTTAATCCCGGTGACTAAGACTTCGAGACAACTTTAAAGGCATTGGCAACCACCATTTAAAGGCAGAAGTTATCTAGCAGGGGTAATGAGTAAAGTCATTATCACATAAGATTAGTTCTGAAAGATAAATTGTGGCCTTCTAATGAGTCCCTAGCAAAATAGGAGCCAGAGCAGTCAGATTTAAAGAGGATAGGAAAAAGAAAAGTCACTACTAAAACACCCCAGCCATAATAATAATCCAGTGAATATCTGTGGAGTTGAATCAACTTGAACAGAGAGCAACAGACTTTACCTCTGGGACCCTGTCAAAGGGTAACGCTTTGTAGCTGAATCTCAAGGGAAAGTTTGAGGCCCAGGGGAAAGGAAATGAACAGAGGCTGCAAAAAGAGGTAAGGAGAGTACCCATATCCATGTCTGGATACTTGAAACAAAGTAGAGGTGAGGAAACAGGAGATGTTGTATAAATACTACCCAGAGATATGCCTCTCCTTCCACAAGTATAAAATTCAATCTTGTTATATAGCTGATAATTCATTTTAGAAACCCATGAAGGTTAAACTGACATCTAGAATTCTTTACAGAAATTTTTTCACATATCTAGGTAGCTTGTAAGTGTAATTTTCATATCATTTAAATAAAACAGAATAACAAAACTTCCCTTTTGTATCATGAATCCATGGGACAATTTAGCTATTGGCTTTAACTAAAAAATAGAGCTATTGGTTAGCAACTTGAACAATCACCACCAAGTATAAGATTAAGCCAATTTTGCACTTTTCAGTGAATTCAAATCTGCAATATGGTCCTAATGGCAGAATGTATCTTTGGTTTCACTGTCTGGTCCTTTTACCCAAGATAACATAGATTCCAAAGTTTAATTTTATACTTATAACGATTAGCGTTTATTTTTCTCCAACAGGGTATCAATAAGTTTCTGCCAGTGAATTGGCAAAATCATGACTCTTCTTAATTTATTTTTTGCTTCTCAATAATTTTGCAACCCAGCTCTGTTTCTAGGAGCTCTGCTTTTACTTCTTGCGGGAGAAAAGAAATTTGTTTGCACAATGCAACAAGATCTAGGGATCTGTAACATGAGAAACTGAGCAATTGTTTCAATATATCCACCAGTAGTTTTCAGAGGGTAGGATCATACAACTGTATTTAATCAGAAGAACTTATCACAGAAGCTTGGGATACAAATGTCAAGACATTTCATATGATGCAGTGTTGCCTGTTAGTGTCCAGGATATCCAGAGTTCAAAGGGAAGATCCACTAGAAAAGGCTTCCCAGAAAAGTCAGGGACTTCTGGATAATAGTTCAAATACGCCTACTCCTTACTGAATGACTGATCATATTTCCTTGATTCAAGATGCCCATTTTTCACAACTATGGTTTTCAAAATTAGGAAGCAACTTTTAATCAAGGTACACTTCTAATATTGTGATTTTTTTTCCTTTTTTGGAAACTTATTATTTAATCAATGGTGAATCTAATGATCAGTGGTTCTTTAAACTCAAGAAAATAGGTATTCCCACAAATAGATACAAGATCAAGAAGAGTAAAACCTTATGAGAGGACCAATGTTTACCCTGATATGTAAAACCTCAGCAAATGAAGAAAAACAGAAAAGGAAAAATTCTGTACTGTGGTAGGGATCTTTGCTATTAGACACTAGATCTATGTTTAAAAGCATGTGGAATGCTTCTCCAGCCTAAATTTAGTATCCTTGTGGGGGAGAGAATTTACTTGTTATTTATAAGTGCTGTGTGTGTGTGTGTTTGTGTGTGTGTGTGTGTGTGTGTGTGTGTGTGTGTGTGTGTGTGTTTATGTGGTTTCCAAGTAATTCAAAGCACACTAGGGACCTTAACACCCTACCTACAAAATGACAATTATTGTTTTCATGAAAGATAAATGATAACATTTAAGAGTGGTGCTAGCAAAAGAAATTTTTTTCATTGAAAAGTTGTAGTTTGACCTGTTTTGACACATTAAGGGGAGGCTTCCAATCTGAAATTTTTTCTTAACTCATGAATCAATCAAGTAGTTCTGAGACTGTAATTGAGCATTTTGTCAATACAAGGAGACTTAAAGATTATCTAGAACACTTAGCTCATTTCACAAACAAAAAAAATGAAGTCCAGAGTCATTTGCTTTGCCCAAGGTTGCCTAATTAATTAGTGCCAAAACCATGGGTAGAACCCAGTACTTCTTTTTGACAGTGTAATGCTTTTTTTTCAGTGGAGAAGAGTATCTCCTTCCATAAACATGATAGAATACTGTGGTTCTGGGTGGCTTTGCCAGAACCTACAAATTGAACCCAGGTCTCAGAGAAGTTTTGAGAAAGCACAGCTCAATTCTACCACAATATTTCAAGCAGTTCTCTGTACTTCTCTGGCCACTATGCAGAGATATAACGTCTATAGGATTTTTGTAGTGGACCTGGGAATGCTTGCATTCAAACAGTATTTTAAGTGGTCAAGGAAGTCTTTAGTAAGTTAGAATCATGCATCATTTTGAGAATTGGAAGAGCTCTGTGCAATACATTTCACTTTACTCCCTCAATTTATAGAGGAGGAAGATAACGTCTGGGAAAGTAACATGGCCTATCACATGCTGATGGGTGCGGGGTCAGGACTGGAACACAAATTTCCTTGTTCACTGCTTTTTCATGACACCACACAGCTTTACCATGAATTATACCCAGGAAATGGAAAGATGCAAAGGTGAAATAACCAAAGACAGCTTTCTATGAGAGATTTCTCACGCAAATGATGAAATTGGTGGTATTTGTCCTCAGGCCTGGCTAATTCTCTATCCTTGTCCCTCTCAGTGGTCAGTGTCCTCCCTCATGGGTTCTCCCCTCTCTTGCTATCAAAATATACTTTTTAGGAAAGGTTTCACAAGCTATCTTAAATATTCTTAGCAACTGTATTTGGTAGGCATTAGTATTAACATTGCCATTTTAAGATGTGAAAGTGAAAGGTGCTTGAGGATTGAGTTACTTCTCTGTGGCTCTACAGTTTTGTAAGTGGCAAGCAAGGATTCAAGCCCAGAAGTGTCAGGATTTAGCACTTTTCTTTAAACATTGCTAATTCAGCACTGTATCTAGAACACAGTATGTGTACAATAAATGTGAGCTACACGAAAATAAAGGAGGAAGGAAGGAAAGAAGGAAGGAAGGAGGGAGGGAGGGAGGGAGGGAGAAGAGACCTATTAAGACTAAGTTGTGATGAATAGCATTTGAACTTGCTATCTTTCCGTTTGCATGTGAACGGGAAACAAAATCTTAAACTGAAGAAATAAATTGGAATTTCAGGCATCTTCCAGCAGGGTGAGAAATTTGGCAGAAGAAGATAAAGGTGACCTAAAATTCCATGTTGGCCTTTTCAGAGCTCAGCAGTTACAAACTCATGATAAAATAGTTCTATGATTATTTCAGAGAGGACTTTTCATGATGCAGGAAAATTATCAACCCTGTTTCTGCCCAAATACCACAGGCAGAATATTCCATGAAGTCCAGGGGTGGTTCCTTCCCTCAGTTTCCAAACAGTTAGTTCAGAGAGCATCAAATGCCAGAGGTGGATAGTCACAAAAGTTGGTTTAAAATGTCCTGATCAGTGGTTGCCCAGTGGAGACCAGGGCGGGCAAACCTAGAGCCAGAATACAGGCTTTAGAGATTTCATTTGCAATATCTTTGGGTTAACTCCCTAGATTTGGCTAAGGCTTTTAGGTTCTACAAAGCGTTTCCAGGGAGGCCTAGCCATGGAGTCAAGCCCTGTTCCTGGAGACTTCATCAAGTTCCTCCCTGTTCGTGGTTCTGTCTGTATGAGGTGGCAGAGGAGGGGAGGGAGAGGTAGGAACAGAATACAGAAGCTCACAGGGGAGGGAAAAGGAGGAGGACTGGCACATTCTTTTAAGTTAATTCAAGTGAGTCATTCAAGGATCCAAAGGTCTGAAGGCCTTCTGGATCATTCTAATGTCATTTTCTGCATCTTCTTAGATTACCTATGGTCCATCATCTAAGAGTCAAAGAGCCAGGTTCAAGGTTCTGCAGAATTTAACTACTGATCAAATGGTCTTGGACAAATCACTATATTTGTACCTCAACTTCTCACTTATATTGATGACGATTAATAGTTGTGTGACCCACCTCACTTGATGGATGTAAAGAAAAAAAAGCCTTTTATATTGTAAAATATTCTGTAGCTGTGATTGTTATCATTGTTTTATAATATGAATGTGCTACTGTACTGTTTGGCCTTTGTTACTCTTTCCTTTTTTTTCCCTAAACTGTGATACTTGGACGGCACACCTTACAAGTGACAAGTCAGAGTGGCTTATCCTAATGACATATCCTAATGCCTCCTTATGTTTAACATTAGTTGCAAAGACCACTGCTATATAAATAGAATCATACCTTCTACCTACTTCAAGTAGATGCCACCAAACAAAGGTAGAACATACCTACACATGAATGCATAAGTTTCAAAACCTCACAGTAGGACATAACATACATTTTTTAATAAAATATTTTCTAGGAAAAAAAGTTTAAAACAGTAGAATACATAATGTCAGCAATTTCTACCTTAGAACTACTCAATATATAAGATATATCAAGGATTAAGAAAAACAGGGGCTTCCTTGGTCGCACAGTGGTTAAGAATCCAGCTGCCAATGGGGGGAACACGGGTCCGCGCCCTGGTCCGGGAAGATGCCACATGCCACGGAGCAACTAAGCCCGTGCGCCACAACTACTGAGCCTGTGCTCTAGAGCCCGCGAGCCACAACTACTGAAGCCCGCGTGCCTAGCGCCCGTGCTCTGCAACAGGAGAGGCCACCGCAGTGAGAAGCCCGTGCACCGCAACGGACAGTAGCCCCCACTCGCTGCAACTAGAGAAAGCCCACGCCCAGCAACGAAGACCCAACACAGCCAAAAATAAATAAATAAATAAAATAAATTTATTTTTAAAAAAAGAAAGAAAAACAGGACTTCCAGGTGCTCGGCTGCCTCTTCCCGGACCGAGAGAAGCGCCCGCGTGGTCGCCACCCGCGTCCTCCTTCCCGCGGCCCTCGGGAGACTGCACTTGGCGGCAGTGGACCGCCAGCAGGTCCGAAGGTGACAGTGTGGGAGATTCCATCCATGGGAAACCTTCCGTGGTGTACAGATTTTTCACAAGTCTTGGACAGGTCTATCAGGTCTGGCTGGACAAGTCTACTCCATACACGGCTGTGCAATGGGTAGTGACGCTGGGCCTGAGCTTCCTCTACATGATCCAAGTTTACCTGCTGCGAGGTTGGTACATCGTGACCTATGCCTTGGGAATCCACCATCTAAATCTCCTTATAGCTTTCCTTTCTCCAAAAGAGGATCCTTCCTTAATGGAAGATTCAGACGATGGCCCCTCGTTACCAACCAAACAGAATGAGGAGCTCCAGTCCTCCATTAGGAGACTCCCAGAGTTTAAATCCTGGCACGCGGGATCAAGGGCATCCTGGTGGCCATGGTCTGCACCTTTTTTGACGCATTCAACGTCCTGGTGTTCGGGCCCATCCTGGTGATGTACTTCATCATGCTCTTCTGTATCACGATGAAGAGGCAAATAAAGCACATGATCGAGTACCGGTACATCCCGTTCACGCATGGCAAGAAGACATACAAGTAGAAGGAGGCCACGGGCAAGACGTTCGCCAGCTAGACGCGGCCGCCCTCCGCGGGCCCTGGACGGCCATGAGTTGCTGTGACCGGTGCCTTCTTTCCTCACATAAAGTAGTTGATTACAAGGGAGTTATTTTCTTTTTAAAAAGGAGCTTCAATTATTTGTAACTGAGATATCAGGTTCTTGAAGAAACTTACATTTAAACAGAATCGTGTTGATTTATTTTCCAGTGCCGGTCAGGTGTCCAGACGCTGGCCTTGCAGGGCGCAGGCCGGGAGGACAGCCGGGTGGGCTGGGGGGCGGGAGCGGGGGCGGGGGCGGCAGGGCCCGGCCCGCGGAAGGAGCCAGGACGCCCAGCTGCCGCCTCCCAGGACGCTCGCCTGGCCCCGCCGGCCACACGGAGGATGCTCGCCCGTCAGTCCGGCAAGTAGAAGAGATTTCTGCAGTAACTCAGGGCTGTAATGCCAGTTTCCGAATTTCATCTCACTAGAGATGTGTTGAGTTGGCCTCTAGCATAATGACTCAAAACTTTGTTCTTAACTACCATGATTGCTTCTGAGGGCCTGGAATTATAAATATATATTATATTTTAATTGTTTGAGGTTATTTTGACACATTTCTTTGATACGTGAAGGGTTGTTTTAACTTAAACGAGTTCTCACGCAGCAGCCCCTTTTCAGAGACACCTGGTAGGAGCAGCCAGTTCTGTGGCTTTTAACACACGGCTTCCCACTTTCTACCGGGAAACAACTCTGACCTGCATGTCAACTTTTTTGATGTGATAAAAACCAATACTCGTAAAAAAAAAAGAAAAAGAAAAACAGGACTTCCAGATAACACATGAAATGTTTCACATATTCATTTCATATATTCATTCATATATACTTTATCCCATCCTTACATGTATATATTTAATCTAAAGGTAATAAATGTAACACAGATCGCAAGTTATAATCAAGAGGTTCATTTTTAATTGTTAATTGTTGTCCAGCTTTTTAGAAAACAGAATACAAAGAGACAAAATTTCTTTAATAGTTCAGAAAGCACACCATAAGCTCTAATGGATAGATTAAGAAGCAAATAGTTAAAATCTGGAGATCTTACTATAAGTATTATAATTTTAAACTGTTTCTATAAAACTCAATTACTGCATGCATGCCAGTGAAATTTAAAAAGAGAGAGAAGGGACTTCCCTGGCGGTCCAGTGATTAAGACTTCACCTTCCAATGCACAGGGTGCTGGTTCGATATCTGGTCGGGCAGCTAAGATCCCACATGGCTTGTGGCCAAAAAACCAAGACATAAAACAGAAGCAATATTGTAACAAATTCAACAGGGACTTAAAAAACTAAATAAATAAAAAATAAACACAGAGAGAAAAGTTTAAGCATTAAATGCTGTAAACATTTAAATAAATATAACATATATCTACATATACGACTTGCTAGTAGGTATATATCATTTCTGCCTGATAATTTTCTCTCTCCTCTCTGTGTCTTCCACCTCAGCACAATATGACATGACACTTTCTATATGAAAATAAATGATACCACTTGCTCACTAGGTTCCCCTCAGGGAATAAAACTAATGGACAAACTCTGTGGGGCACCATGGGTGAGGAATTATACATGGTTGGTAGTAGCCTAGAGCTTGACAGGACCCAGGGTTACCCAACACAGTGAGGCCAAAGGAAATGGAGAAGAAAAGTTGAGGCAAGAGGAGTGATTTGAAAAGGCAGACAAAATGATAATGGGGTCCACATGAGGAAGACTAAACATAAGGTCAGAGGCTGGAAGGATGAGGACTGGAAGGCTCGGTGAAAATAGGTTCAAGACTACACAAAGGAGTCACAGCCCTGCCTCTATGAGGGTCCTGGTGTGACGTGCCTGATGACATAGGAAACTAGACAGTTACTGACATGTATTTCTCAACTGATACACCATGGAGTCTATGATGGCACTCTCTACTATACAGCCATGCCAATGGGTGGTGGCATGCCCTCTCAGACATCTGAGGTCGACTTCAATTATTTTCTTGCTACTGTAAATTTCTATCCAAACTGAATGTTTAGAAAATTTAACAATGCATCTGTTGGGAGAAACATTGGGATTTCTAAACTGAGAATGCATATTATACTCATTTTAAGAAAAAATACATTTCAAAGAAAATCTTCAAAGGGTTATAATAAGTTTCCCTCTTAAAATCCCCAGTAACTTATCTTAACAATGGCTTTCATATCTTTCTCCAGTTGGGCATTTTGTTTAGCTCAAAAGAAAGAAATAATTATAATATTTCTTTTCTAATAATGTCAAGAAGTTTCTGTTATTGCCCAAGTGAAAATATTTCACCGTAGCCTAATTTCCTTCTTCATTATATAGCATAAAGATCAGGAGCCACAAAAATCATTCTTTTCCTGATGACTTCAATCTTCCTATTTCATAAAGGAAAGGAAGTGAAAGAAAACTACCTCTCAACATTCCCAACCCAGTTTGCTTTTGGATTTTGCATATTCAGGCAACTAACTGTTGGCTGTTTTACTGGTTTGAGTAACCCATAAGGTACAAGAGAATCTAAGTTCTACATTAGAACCCACATCTGCTTCTGCTAGAAAGAAAACCCATCTGAGAATCAATGAAGCACATGGAGAGGGTCTAATTAAATCCCTATGCCATTTCCTTTAAAACTGTCAAATTGAAATTGTAATCGTGTATTCATTCACCCCCCAGTGGTGTAGTGGTAATTTTAGAAGTGGGAATATTTAAGCAATAAGAGCCAACAGGGTGTGTTTTGCTAGGATATCAATGAGCCTGGACAGTTCCTGTAAGCAGCCAACAGACTGAAAACAAAACCTTTCCTACATAGTGAGTGAATCAGGAGACCCTCTCCAAGTGTACAGCCACACTAATGACAAAGACTTAATTCTGTATTAGGAATGAGAACTTATAATAGATGTATTGAGAGAATTATACTATGAAATCACACTAAACTATTAAATGAAAATACTACAAAGCATTGGCACATTAAATCAAAGTGATAAAATGTTCAACAAATTAAAAATCAAACATCCAAGATTTCTGGCTTTTGAAGTCACCATAAAATTCCTAACACTTGTTCTGTCCACAGTCCTCTTTCTTTTTGCCTAATTTTGTGGTTGCCTTAAATGTCCCCCAACAAAAATCTAACTGAATAAGTATGAGAGGAATACGTGCTCTGCAACTTGTTATTGGGGTACCTTTTGGCCTCATTTTAGAGGACAGCAATACTTTTAAGAGTGAGTCTCTTTAGAGCATGGATTGAAATATCTATATGCTCCTCACATATACTAAAATATATGTTACCCAGGATGGTTTTTGCACTATGTTTAAATAACAAATACGAAAGAAAGGCAGCCACATTACATAGCTAATTCACTGGCTTCATGTAGATTCAGCCTGAGTTAAGAGACCACCAGGGGGGCTTCCCTGGTGCCGCAGTGGTTAGGAATCCACCTGCCAATGCGGGAGACACAGGTTCGAGCCCTGGTCCGGGAAGATCCCACGGGCCGTGGAGGAACTAAGCCCATGCGCCACAACTGCTGAGCCTGTACTCTGGAGCCCGCAAGCCACAACTGCTGAGCCCACATGCCACAACTACTGAAGCCCGTGTGCCTAGAGCCCATGCTCCACAACAAGAGAAGCCACTGCAATGAGAAGCCCACTCACCGCAACGAAGAGTGGCCCCCCACTCGCTGCAACTAGAGAAAGCCCACCAGGGTATCTCCAGACCTCATCAGAAGTATCTCCACGTTCTTGCTTCTAGGCTACTGTGTGGCTTGATCTAGAGGCAGTGACCAAAAAACAAAAAAAAAGTTCTGCAGATTAATTTGTTAAACTGCTTTCCTCGATATACTTGCTGACCAGAAAATTTGGTAGAGGCCAGTAAGAAAGGCTAGCATGACGGCGTTCAAGCAATCTGCATATTAAAAAGTCCTCCTTTCACTCACCTTCTCTCATTTCATACCTCCCATCCTCCTTCAAGCCCAATCCCCAACATGAACACATCTGTAGGGATGGGTGTCTAGCTGCTCTGCAGGCAGGAAAGATCACCAAGGGGGAGCAAGAATGGAGAAAAGGGAAAATAGGGAGTTTGATGTTGCTTTTGCCCTCCCCACTCTTTATGCCAGTCCCCTCTCCATACAAAATCCTCTTAGAGAGCTTTCCTCAGTCAAGCTGGGCCATCCTCCAAGGTCGCTGTATACAAATATAGCAACCTCAGAAGAGAATTAAAGGGGGTTTCCATTGGCCTATTTGTCTAGGGTGTCCTTCAGGAAAGAATTAAGATAAGCAATGTTGACAGTTTTTTAAAAAAATTAAATAAAGTAAAATATACTTCTGTATAAAGAACTGT
The DNA here is from genome assembly GCF_002837175.3 of Physeter macrocephalus. Lineage (NCBI taxonomy): Eukaryota > Metazoa > Chordata > Mammalia > Artiodactyla > Physeteridae > Physeter > Physeter macrocephalus. Next base: position 88,602,520 of record NC_041221.1, on the reverse strand, counting down.
GGAAAACTGAGTAGAACTAGAGGTCGCATAAAAGAGAGAAATAACTGGATACTGGGAAGGCACTCTTCCCACCTTCCTCGCCACTTTGCTTGAGGCCATTGAACTTCTGGTGTGGGAATGAGGGGTAAGGAGGTGATGGACACTTAGGAGAAAGGACGTCTATTGCTTTGATCAAATGAATTCACGTTTTCTGATCCGATTCTCCTAGAATATGAAAATCGCTTACACCATCAGTGTGGAGAATCATAATGCCAACTCACACATGATGTTCTCTACCCTACACTGGCAACAGGACTACACAGAGAGTAACAGAGTTTACAGACAAGTTAAAGCAAGATAAAATTCACAAACAGTAAGTCAGAAGTGAAAACCATCAGAATACCAAGAGAATCCATAAATTGCATCTCTCTGCAGTAAGTCAGATCCTCAACATCAGTCAGTGACAGGGAGAACATACACAAGGTTACGACGAAATTCCAACACTGAACTCTTGTAAAAAGAAGCATAAACTTATGTCTTGGGACTTTTCAAGCACAGGTCAAGTTTTGAATTCTAGAGTATTGCTCTTTGGGCCCTTATGTCACCTGAGCCAATTTTGTCCACACTTAAAAAGAAGACATTGCTTTCGAAGAGCATATACTCCCACTCTCCAGCATTAGTGATACATTTCTAAAACCTCTGCAGGGAAAAAAAAAAAGTATTAAATTACTTGTTCTCAATGTTCATCAGACAGCAAGTTTGAGGACCCAATTTAATTGAATACTGTCCAGTAGACTATTTCAGAGGTGCCAAATACATGACCCTAAATTAGAAGAATTATTTTACAGCTTTATTTCCACAAAAAAAGGGATCCGTTTTACTGAAATAAAAGTATTATCCCTCAAACTTGTATTTCCCTTTCTTTTTTTCTGGTAAAGAACCATATAAATGGGTTTCAAAAAGTATCTTTCACTTATAATACCATAGGATATGCTTTTTCGTTTTTGCTGGATTTTCATTTTTACATATAAAATATCATAAATGTCTACAGTGCAAGGGATGTATCTCCATTTAAATAAATGTGCTGATTACTAGCATCTTATATTAAAAGGAAATAATTTTACAGCATCAGATGATTCTTTCAGATATATATGCAAAACAAAAATGAACCAGTTATAAGTATTAAGCATTATTAGCACCTTAAAATGTAAGTCAATCTGGTACAATGTAAGCAGGTTAATAATGAAAAATAATTAGTTATCTAGTTGGTATTTGGCCAGACAAGAGACGTGCAGAAGACACGCAGGTCTAGGCATTTTAGACTAGATAACACCTGACTTACCTTGAGAGAGAAAAAGAGCAAAACCTTATTAAAATCTCTGCTGTTTTAATTACAGACGTTGCATCATGAAATACTATTTGCTTTTTTTCCTGCTGCTAGAAAAACACCTGCTTCTCACCCATTATCTGATCTTTTCAGTGCCCAAAGAGTGGGGAGCAAATGTTCATTACTAAAAGGCTTTCTGAGGAGTATGTCTCAACTAAACTTTATACACAGAACAAAGGCTTGATAGAGGAATATTGATCCCAATAACCCTAGTAATAATTTTGCTTTGGAAGCCAAATGTTTGTAAGCTTTCCTATTTAATGTGGGTTTTGTCACACCTGTGTAGCCTTGCCACAAGGCATGCTGGGAGCTCAATGATGGGTTCACATGAAAAGTTATGTAAACGGGAACTGTGTTGAGCCAAGCTTACGAAGATTCATTTAGCTTTAAGCCCTTGAGGAACCAAAATCTTATGCCTAGGAGAGCATCATGATCTCAGATGTATTCGGGACTGGTGTTTATATACAGGAGGGCATGCATGGGAAGCATGCCGTAGCTTATGCTCAACAGGAGAGACAGGAAGAGGAATGGTAAGAGCCATCCAAGAGGTAAGCCTACAGCCAATTGGCCTGGGGTTTGTGGCAGGACCCTATTCCAGCAAACAGAACTGAGTGACACCTGGGAAAGTAAGCACAGTCATGGAAACAGCACAACCAGATCAGGAGATGTGCCTGCAGCTTGGTAGGTAGTGCATGGGACTGACTCAGGACAGCAAGACTAGTGCCAAGTTCCCCCGATGGCAGAGAGCTAGCTCATATTTCTCTTTCAGTCTTAGTTCTCTCTGCTCAAACCTGGACAGAAATGAGCCTACAAGTTAAAGGTTTTCGATATCTAAATTTAAATGAGGCTAGAGAAGTTGTGAATCTACCTCCACGTGGTCATTTATATTTTTTTCTATCCAACACATGCTAAATTCTACACACACACAGAAGGACTGACACATACGCACACATGCTAACATACTTTTGTAAAGATACTATGAATGATTTTCTTATATTTGGACCTTTCAAAGGTCCAGATTTATTGCTGACTGCCAAGCCTTCTTAATTTATGATAACAACTAATAAATTTTACTTAAGATTAGAAAAGCTGCATTAAGTTTATGATCTTTCACAAGGTCCATCCACCTCACTACAAATAACTAATTTCGTTTCTTTTTATGGCTGAGTAATATTCCATTGTATATATGTGCCACATCTTCTTTATCCATTCATCTGTTGATGGACACCTAGGTTGCTTCCATGTCCTGGCTATTGTAAATAGAGCTGCAATGAACATTTTCTGCCAAGCCTTCTTAATTTATGATAACAACTAATAAATTTTACTTAAGATTAGAAAAGCTGCATTAAGTTTATGATCTTTCACATTTGAACATACTGTTTAAAATGTTCACAAAATGATGGACTTGACTTACAAATGAGCTTCAGGCTTATACTTCATCACAGATTATGAAAATCAGTGGGGAAATGTAGAGTTGTGGAATAACCAGTGGGAATATACACATTTACAATTCTGGGTTTCCTAATTTTAAGCACTTGGTATCTTGATTTATCAAATGCAAACTTTGAACTTCTTCAGTTGAAATATTTCTTAAATTCTAATATAGAAGGATTTACGTATACTCCCCATTGTTTCATTTACTTAGAAAACAGACTGAAGAACAATTATGCTGGATTTCAGATGTCTCGAGGAAATACTGCAAGCATGACATCTGTTTTCCCTGGGGTTTGACACACATTTGCTTTAATGTACTGGTGTGTTCTTCATTACCTTAGAAGCTATATGCTAAAAACAAGAGTGTTTCAGTTTTGAAGGAAAAGAAAAATATCGTAAATCCCAAAGCCCTTCTCTGTGAAGAACAATAATTTAGGGGTTAAGCGTTCAAAAAAGAAAAAATGCAAATGATCATGTTTCTAAATGGCCCAACTTTTTAAAGATTATGTTTAAGTCTTCTATAGACTTCCATATATGTAAGTCTTCCTTGTTACTGAAAAATTATTCAGAGCCAGAAAGAACGTGCCTCTGAAAATCAACAGCTAAAAGAAATAAGATCTTCATCTCTAAAAAGTCCAAGTCATCAATTCAAGATGTTAGAGGTATTAATCCTCTGGAAAATTATTTGGCCTCCAGAAGCAGTGAATTGCTAAACATTTCTGGTGGATATCCTGGAGTTCTGCACAAACTGACACATGAAGTTCCAGGCCGAATACAGAAATCCACCATTCTACACTATACCAGCTGGCTTGTAACATCTACATCTATGAAGAAATCCCCTTAATTAAAAACATATAAAATATCCAAAACACTTCCATGATTCTCATTCACTATCTGTTCAACCAATTTGCAAATTAAGGCATATCTCCCCCTCAGGTCACCTGAATTTAAAAGCTTTTGTCAAGTTCCTTCATACTGAAGGAACACAATTCAGTATGATAGCAAGTTGAAGTTCACACATCATATGGGTAGATGAAATAAAATCTCTTTTTTTCCCTTTATTTGTCCTTTGCCTGAAAGGACCACATCAAATGATCAGATGTTACTCTGCAGCATGAGAACTTGATGGAGCTTTGAAATCAACTGTCTCAAATCATTTCCTAAGCCCAGACAATGATAATAAACATCTCTTGAAGGGTCTAAACCAGACCCATTAGTGAACATGAGCTGCTTCACATCAGCCGACAGGAAAACTGTCTCCTGAAATTAAAGAGCAATTGATATCAACATTTGCTTTCTCCTAGTACCATCTTCAGAATCTTGGATTCAGACTTTTGACTCATATATTCTGGTACACTTAAATAAAACTAAAAGGACTTTAAAATCCCCCACTCAGTGAACTGAAGTATAGAAGTGAATTGATATAGTAAATTGCATCCATACACTTAATTAAATGCAATTCACAACTTAAGTTGGAGAATTAGAATTAATTTTACATTTCTTGCAATGTCTTCTCCTATTAAAAATGGAGACACCAAGAGAGTCAGAGTGATTTAGGGATAGAGGTTAGAAGGGCCTATTAAAAAGACTAATAACAAGTGACTTAAATGTCACCATCTCTCTGCCAAAGTGTATTAGCGATATTTTCAGTTTGACATGAGAACTCAATCCTTGTTTGTTGGTGTTGAATTCTAAACATAAATTCTACAGTTTTCAGAAAGAGAGGATATGTGTGTACTTAACAGGTGAAACACTGACAGCCTTGGAAACCAAAATCCTCTGTTTATCCAAAGGTTAGGGACAGTGCACTCAGCCACCATACAAATGTAGAGTACCTACATGAGCTTGCCAACAGGAATCTTTAAGGAAGAATAGTAACCCACCTTAGCTAGGCATTCAGCAGGGACAGCTGGCCAAGTCTAGCTGACTGAGGCCAGTTACTATTAGCAAATATGTCTGTTGAAGATTAGATTTAGTAGTTTTTATGGTCTATGTCTCTTTTGGTTTGAATATTTTCAAAGCCTAGGAGACTACAAAAATATTAAAGTGAGAGTTCCTTATTGATTTAATGAATAAAATAATAAATTGATTTATAGATTGGTGGAGACTGAATGTATAGATGGATGAATAGATGAACTTTCAAAGACTGTAATTTATAATATAGTTTTTATTTAAATAAAAGACCAAAATGTTTTACTCCTTATTATAGTATATGGTCTTAAACTGTACCCAGTATATGGAAGATGGCTGAGGGAGCAACTGGGGAAACTTTTCCTTAAGAGGTTAGAATGACATGGGACTTCCCTGGTGGTGCGGTGGTTAAGAATCCGCCTGCCAGTGCAGGGGACATGGGTTTGAGCCCTGGTCCGGGAAGATCCCACATGCTGCGGAGCAACTAAGCCCATGAGCCACAACTACTGAGCTTGCGCTCTAGAGCCCAAGACCCACAACTACTGAGCCCGTGTGCCACAACTACTGAAGCCCGCATGTCTACAGCCCGTGCTCCGCAACAAGAGAAGCCACTGCAATGAGAAACCTGCGCCCCGCAACAAAGAGTAGCCCCCGCTGGCCGCAACCAGAGAAAGCCCACCCGCAGCAATGAAGGCCCAACACGGCCAAAAATAAATAAATAAATAATTTTTTTTTTTTAAAAAGAGGCTATAATGACACAACAATTCATTTTCTGTATATCATAGACATTATCATGGAAGGTAAACTGAAGAAATTCCAAGAAAGAAAAGATGTCATGATTCTAGGTATTAATTCTTCAGTCAAGCGTTTACCCTCACAAAATTCTGTTTATATTTTTTACAAAACTTGATTTCAAATCTCTTGGCTGGATATATGCTGTGCATCAGAACAAGTAACTAGTTCATGATAAGCTAGATTCTCCATACACCAGGATCATCTCCACTTGTAAATTAAGTACCAGTGGAAGTCAAATCAGCAGAGTATAATTTATTAAGCTACTGCTGTGTTAATGCAACTTCTGAAGGTAGCTCATTTACTATCCAGAATTTGATTAGCCCCTAGAAGAACCTGGTTCATTTTATTCAAATAAGGCTATTTCAAATAATAAATTCCACAAACTGACCCTCAGAGAAGAAAATATCTTTGAATTAAGTACATTGGAAATCTGTAAAATTCTAACTCATTCATTTGCCAACCATATTGACACCTTGCTAGTTGCACAGGGAGTTATAAAACATATAATCCTGCTGTTTTTCAAAGATAAGTAAGGTAATATCATGGGGAGGCATAGTTTGCTCAGGGATCCTTACACCATTATGATACTACCCAATATTTTATGGCAATTGTAATACTTTGTAGACCAGTGGAAAATATATCTAAAAATAACTGTGCCATTTCTGAGCAAAAGCAGAAGTAATTGATGTTTCCTAGAAAAATGATCCCACCTGGCTTTGTAGAAGAGCAGCATGAGCGTGTCAATGACAGGTAGATCCAGAACAGAGCTTTGTCCTCAATATCATTCCAATCCTCTGAAACCCCAAAGCAAGGTTCATAGAGATTCTTTAGAATGCTCCACTTGAAAGCCAGATTACACTATTTAAGTGGCCTATGGAGTTCTGTATTAAAGGCTCCCTGCCGCTCAGGCATTTTTCCCATTATAATATATTGCTGTAGATTTAACACTGTAGATGTTCTATCATTTAACTAATATGGCTCAAAAGGTTGTCATCGGGGACACTTCTAAATTATATCACTGCAAATAAACCTTGCTACGGAAGGAACTGCTTATTTAGCAAAGACATTTCATGGCACATTTGCATAAAAATACCACTGCTGTCTTTCAAGTTCATCTGTAACACTGCTGCAGAGCAGAAGAGCATTAGATGTGTTACAAATACAAGCAACTTTGGCGGCAAGCTAATTTGTAAATGCATATTTGCAAACTTTAAGTGCACTGCTATGCCCTAACTTATACCCAGCATAAACCCATACATGTTTGTATAATCATAAAAGAAAAAATACTTATTACTCAGCTTTCCCGTTTTACTTACAGGAAATTAGTAATCAACCACTGGATGTTAGTCTCCCGTTACATGTGGCCTGCAAAGCAGGCGAATGAAGCAATTCAAAGCAAGACAAGGCAGCTTCCAGAGGAGAAGGAAATATTGGCCGCCTGGTTAAATTGTTTGAAGAGATTTTATTTTTACCCCTCTTCTGAAACCAACCAACAGTGAATGCTAAAGCAGACATGAGAATAAAGCTATTTACCAAGCATTTTCAAAGCCTCTTGATCTCAGTTGACTGTCTGTGCTTGCTGGATACCGCAGAACATGTTAATAGCTTAGGTTTTAGAATCAGAGAAGGCTGGGTTCAATATTTGTCTTAACGTATGAGCTATCTGATCTTAGACAAGTTGTTTGACCTAAGACTCAATTTCCTCATATATTTTTAAATGTGCATAATATACTGATCTTTGTGGTTAAAAGAAGTTAACGGCCTTTTGAGTTAAACAAGGCAGACACCTTTACTTATGTTGTTTAGATAGGGAAAGTAAGTCTCAATGAATTGAAGGGATTTGTGCAATGTTATACAGATAGATAATAGCAGAACTGGATACAAATTCCAGGATTTATGGCTCCTGACATAAAGATATTTCTGTTCCAATATGCAGTATTCTCAATTTGCCTAATTTTCACTGGGTGTTCTGACCTCACTAATGTACACATGAGTTATTTTCATTTTTAATCCAAACAAATCTTTATTAGATTCGGGCATATTAAAAAGTAAAATAAAAACCAAGACATCAAACAGCTAGTCAGGTCAAAAACCTCATACCTGCTATTTTGAAAGTCTGTCCTCAGTTCTCCTACTCGTCACAGATTCTTCCTTTATTTCACTTCTGAACTAAATAATCATAAAGCTTCAGATTCTCTTGGAGACTCCAATAGTGTCCTGTGATACTAGGAAATACAGGACGAAGGAGGCCATTTGTAGGTATGTTATCCATGGATTGAATATTGACTGGGCACTGCCTTGGTTGCCACAAGCTTACTATAATTTTTTCCCTATTTAATTAACATGATTATCTCAAAATCAGATTACAATAATGGTCATAACAAAACATAGCCTACAAATTAATTTATTTACACATTCAATCAAAAAGTGTTTTAAGTTAGAATTTATCCATGTCATGTGTACAATATACCATACTATGTAATTTATGTATTTATTTCCTTTATTATGCTCCCACTCAAGAGAAATAGAATGCAGAATTTGTAATGATTATTATAATACTACATCCCCATCGCCTGGAAAAAGTGCCTAAGACATAAACATCTATTAAATATTTGTTAGATAAATAAATGAATAAATGAATGAATGAGTGAGTACATGAATGCATCCCTCAATATAATACATCCCCCTATCTTTTTGTACTCTTGTACTCTGACTTCCACCCATACCCTAAATGGGGGTGTAAATTCCATCTAATGCCAACCCAACCATTTTTGCATTGTATCATCTTTTCTCATCTATTTAATGTGAGGTTCTCACCTGTTTAAGGTACAAATTTCCCTTCTTTCCCCTACATCATCAATTTACACTAAATCCTTCCCATCCACATACAATTATGCATTAATATCTATCAACTTGAAAGAAATACCTTGACCCCATAGCTCCCTCCAGCTCTATTCTCATTTGTCTGCTTCCTTTAACATGAATCTTCTTGAAAAAGTAGTCTCCACTTCCTCCCTTTCCATTATTTCTTGACATACATCTCTAAAACTGTAATTGCTTTTGTTACTATTACCAATGATCTCCATGTTTTCAAAGTCAGTGGTCAACATGGTTTTGAAACATTTTCTTTGTACGACTCTTGGGATACCATTTATCTGTTATTCTCTTCCTTTCTCACTGGTACCTACTTAGATTTCGAAACTTGAATCATTGGAAGGTTCTAGGGTGTTCTTCAAGGCTCTTTGCTTCTATTCTCTATTAACACTCACCATCTAGGTAATCTCATCCAATGCCATGGCTTTAAATACCATCTATGTACAATTACTCAAATTTTAATCACTATCACTAATCTCCCCCCTGAACTCCAGAGTCATACATACAATACCTATTTAACATGTTCACCCTGATATCTGAAAGGCATCTCAAATTTAACCTGCCCAAATGCAAACTCTTGATTCCTCTTCTACCCTCAAAACCTATGACTTTCTCCAGTCTTCTTCATTTCAATAAATGGCATGTTCATGATTTCGGTTGTTTATGCTACAAAATTTATTGTTATAATAAGTTCTCTTCCTTGCATATCCCACATTTAATCCATCAATAAATCCCATAAGCTCTACTTTCAATACTTACTCCTAACCAACTACTTCTTAATACTTTTAACACCCTAGTTGAAATCATTGTCATCTGTCACCTATTCTATTGCCAAGGCCTCCTAAATGTGTCTGTTTCTAACCATGCCACTCTTACAGTCTATTCTCCATACAGTATCCAATAATCTTTATAAAATATAAATTGAATCATGTCAAAACTTTGTTGACAACCATCCACTGGTTTCCCATATCACTCAGAATGAGACCAAAGGCTCTAAATGAGGGACCAGGGAAGCCCTGAGTTTTCTGGTAGGGCTAAGGTCAGTGGGGGAGCACGTGTTTGGGGGTGTCTGCATGTGTGAGAGAGGTCACCCTCAAACCACACTGCCAGCCGGGCCTCCTTGCCGCTGAGGACTGCGTCCAGCCCCTCTAATGGCTACAACCCCAGAGCATTAAGGACTCGGGAAAGAAAGCACAATCACAGGAGAAAATGGATCCAGCAGCCGCAGCAGCAGCCTTGGCACGTGTCCTGGCCCTGGGCAACTTAGATCACAGCCAGGCTGCCAGGGGGACTGATTTCTCTCTTTTTTTAATGATTGCACAGCTCTGCCCCATGGGGCGCCTATTTTACACTAAAAAAGACTCTAAATCATCTCCTCTGACCCATCCTGCAGATTCTCTGACTTCATCCCCTATCATTCTTTTACTAATTCTGAGCAATAACACTAGACTTCTAGCTATTTCTCAGATATTCCAAGCACCCTCCCCTCACTGCGTTTATATTTTCCTCTGCCTAGAAGAAGCTCCCTCAAAATGTTTCCACGGCTGCTCCATCACTTCCTCAAGTTCTATGCTCAAATGGGACTCTGGCTGAGAAGCCCAATTTGGCCAATCTATATAAAATAATGTCCTACCGCCATCACTCTGTATTCCCTTATCCTTCCTTCATAGGATTCATCACTAATTAATGTACATTATTTATTTTTTGTCTTTTTTTTCTATTTTAGAACATAAGCTCCAAGAGAACAGAAACATTATGTTTTGTGTGAATTGCCATATTCCAGTCTTGGGACAGTTCCTGGTATGTGGTTGACACTTAATAGATCTCTCTAGAATCAGCTGAATGACCCCTCTTAATTATGAAAATATAGGGTAAGAAGAAACTGTTGTCCCAGGTAAAGTTATACTATGACCTTGGTCAGACTTAATGAGTCTGCTTCTCACTGACATTCTTTGTCATTCAGAGCCCTAGGGATGGGTTCAACCAATTTGAATAGGGAGACCACAGGCCTTCAGGGAAGAAACCTACAAAGACTCTACCACCTATTCCCCAAATTTGAGGTTAGAAACACTGTTTAAATAGACTAAGCTGATTCTGCCCATGGTCTCCTTGTCCAAAAGAACACCAAGTGCCCAAGCAGGAACTCACTAAGAAGGCAAGGGGAGTCTGAGCTGGAGATTCAGACTCGACATAGAGCCTATGTGCTTAGGAAGCATCTGGAGTCAGATGCACTGAATTGTGTTGTGCTTGGTGGATCAGTGACTGAGAAATTATTATAAAATGGCATTCTAACATTAGTGCTCCAGTCAGGGCACCAGTGATCAGTGCTGGTGCTAGCAACGAGAGGCATACGGATCAGCTTCTGTTGGTCTGTGCAAAACCAGCCTTCAGCAGAGGAAAATCAGGATTACAGTTCACTCTCTGCTCTATATTTGGAAAAAGAAAAACCTCTTTCAGGACTAAGTAAATATCAGAGTTCTTAGACAATTCAAGAGACTGTGGATAGGACGGGGAGTGATGGAGATGTTGGCCCAACACAAGAGAGTCCCTGCTAATAATGGCAAATCAAGGCTTCAAAAATTTTTTTGAAAATAAAAAGAAGTATGACTATATTTGCAGATAGGGTTGGGGGAGCAAATCGGATCAATGACTTGAACATGTCACAAAATGTATTCCATGGACTATAAATGGAAGCTACCTAAAAAGAATTTCCATGGCCAAATAAAGTAGGAAAACACAGGCTTAAAAACATTTAAACAACTTCCTTGACTGGAGGACTTCTCAAAGAGGAAAAAGGATAGAGTGCAGCATTTCCCAAATGTATAGGATTAGGAAAACTGTCTTTGTAAGGGAGATTTCATTAGACTAAAATTCTGGGGATACACTGGAGGAATGCTGCCAAGTTTAACTGTGTAGAATGAAATGTATTCTGCAAGAAAGTTTTAGTAATGACTTGAGTGAACACTAGTGTTTTGGGCCAGTTAGATATGGCACCGGAATTTGTACAAAATAATGTATTCGATAAAAAATAGTTCATTTTAATTCTATAGGTGTGGAAAAAGTATTTTTAAACTCCCAAAGATGGGAAATTTGGAAGGGAATGGGCTACTATGTGTGGCAGGCATAAATTATTCAATTTATAAAGTCCCTCACTTCATTTTCATAGGAATGCTACATATATTGTTATCTCTCCTTTTTATATGAAGAAAACAAAACTTGGGGTGTTTAATTGACTTACTAAAAAAAAAAATTAATGGTAGGAGAGTCTGAACCAGGTCATTCCGTTGCCAAAAATCCCAGGACTAATCAACTGATTCCTTCCTCCTCCCTCCCTCCCTTCCTTCCTTCCTTCCTTCCTTCTTCCATCCTTCTGTCCCTTCTTTCTCTTCATGATGCCTCTCTAATGACTCTCTAAAATTCAGAATCAATAAAAGAAATCAACAGTCTCGCCACCAAGGTTATGGGAGAAATACTCTGTCTTGGAATTCGGCAACTATTGTGCTGGTTACATGAAAAACGGGTCCCACTTCGTATTCTAGTGATCCGTTATTTTATATGGACCACCCTGCACTTCCTATATTCTCTCCAGCCTCTTTTTATTTCACGGGAGCAAAAAGTTTTTTTCTCTTAAAACAAAAGCTTCATTTAAAAGAAAAATTAACCATTATTTAAGGGGCAGTTTAAATGCCATTTCAAATCATACTCTATTTCTTTATAACCAAGGGACTCTACATAGAATATAGACTATTTGTAAAATGGTCACTTTTTTCTAGTCCACATTTCAGTCGGTTGTGTGGTAAGCAGGAAAGCAAAGGCTTCGTGCAGATGTGCTCAGTTACCACCTGAGACTGATATTTTGCATTCCTGTTTTAATTCTGCTTTATAACCACACCAAGAGTTACTCAAATTTGGAAGGTATGATGGATCACAAACTTATGTAAATTCAAACAAATTGCTGGAAAGAAGTTAATCTTCTTATATGCCTTTACCTTCTCTCCATTGCCTTTAAATTTGATTATGATTTTGCTGTTTCATAACCAAATAATCCTCTGCCTTAAATACAGGTTCTCTGCCCCAAGCTGAGCTCTGAAATACTACTGCTGTGATAAATCCTGGCTGTAAGAGTTTGACTTAATAAAACTTACCATCTATCAAGTTGAGAAACTTAAATGTTATATGAGGATAAATGGTGGTATACTAACTCTGTGGATTCATTCTATAGTAAATTTTAACTTTCTCTTCCTCTTACAGCATCAATTCAGGTCAAGATTGAGATTTTAAATCCATATATATATATATAAATCCATAAACACAGATAAATAAATAAATAAATGAATAAATAGTCATCGGTAATGAGGAAAATGCGATTTAAACAATAATGACATACCATTTTTATGTGAGGTTATGGAGTTATTAACTAATGCCACTGTGGTAATTATTCTGTTATATATGTGTATCAAATCAACACTTTACACACCTTAAACTTACACAATGCTCTATGTGAATTATACCTCAATAAAGCTGGGGAAAAAAATGAGATACCACGATTCTGTTTTTGGTGAGCGCCCTGTTCTGGCTTATAAACTGCCACCATCTTGCTGTGTGCTCACGTGACCTCTTCTTTGTTCTCTAGGAGACAGCAAGAGCTCCTGTGTCTCTCCTTCTTCTTATAAGGACACTAATCCCATCATGAAAGCCCCACCCTCATGACTTAATCGAAACCTAATTACCTCCAAAGGCCCCACCTCCTAATACCATCACATTGGCTGTTACGGTTTCAACATATAATTTGTGGGGGTGGGGGGTACAAACATTCAGGCCATAACACTGATGAAGGACCACTTTTGAATATTTGTCAGTGGAGACACAAACGTGCTTAATCCCTGCAGTGCTGCCAAAATAGATTTAATTATATCGAGTAATTGTCAAAAAAATAATACTGAGAGAAAAGGGAAGGTAAAAAATTATAAATGCAGTGATGCAACTAATATTAAACATTTTTAAACAAAGAAGTTATAAATTATTTATGATACATATATGTATATAAGATAAAAATGAACTAGAAAGATGCACATCAAATTCGTGATAGAGATTCCCTGTGGGGACCAGAAGAGTAGAACAGGACAGATACTGGTGGTTAATCGTAAATAAATATGAAAAATTTTAGCAATTGTTAATTATGAAAATATATGTTCTATTATTCTATGTATTTTTCTGAAATATTTACATTTTTAAAGTATTTTTTAAAACAAATTATTAGAATCTAGGTACTTTGGGTTTTGTAACAAATTACTAACTACACCAGGGTTCGGAAGGTTGGAGGAGGTCTTGTTATCTTTAGCATGGTTATGATAAATGGGGTTTATATTTGCAGGATAACCAGAATTGTTTAACAGAACTGGTAATTATATATTGGATGTTCCAATGAAATATTTACCCAGTTTGGATGTTGAAAAGACATTTTCAAATATAAAAAAAACTGTGAAATTTATACTATAATATGCTAAGGCCACTCTGGTTGGCATTAGTAATGTGTTACATGATTGCATTGACTGCAATATGGGTAAAAAGTAGTGTAATCACACCCAATACTGAGCAACCTAAGGGAAGATTATAGTGTGATTGGAAGATGGAAAATGTTTTTATTGAAAGACAATGTAGGCATGAATTCTAAACTAAACCACCAATGGATTTAGCCATTTGCATTCCAAAACAAGTTTGAGATCAAGGATATTTTGCAGAAAAAAGTGCAGAATAGAGGAGAAAGTAGAGAAACATGCATTTATGTGAGTGAATAATACACTTTTCTAAAAACTCCAACTAAGCTAGTGATAATATTTTGAACCTATGCTTCTCTAAGCATCACACTCAGAGGATCTACTGTCAAAATTTTAGAACTAGATAACAGTGGCCATTGGCATTTTATTGAGACATGCTATATGGTAATTCATTTTTTACTTGAGGCATGTATGTGCTAAGAATATGTCCCTGCCAAAACTGACTGCATTAGCTCAGGCCCCATCATCTGTTACCTGCTTATCTATCAATTTACCCCCCTCCTCCAGTTCTTATCCTCTTTCTAGCTCATTGTTCACTCCAACATGATATCTCTGATAAAACATTCTGGTCACATTGGGACTTCCCTGGTGGTTCAGTGGTTAAGAATCCGCCTTCCAATGCAGGGGACATGTGTTTGATCCCTGGCCGGGGAACTAAGATCCCACATGCTGCAGGGCAACTAAGCATGCACACCACAACTAGAGAGCCCGGGTGCTGCAACTACTGAGCCCGCGCACTCTGGAGCCCGCATGCCACAACTAGAGAACCCACGCACCACAACAAAGAGCCCATGCACCACAACTAGAGAGAAGCCCACGTGCCGCAAGTAAGAGCCCACGCATTGCAACAAAGATCCCACATGCCGCAACTAAGACCCTATGCAGCCTAATTAATTAAAAAAAAATTCTGGTCACGTCAGTCCCTGCAGTGGGCTCACCCTATGGACTTGGGAGACATTTCCTTTAAGAATAGCTGAGTAAGAAAAGAAAGATGCAGAAAAATATGCGAAGTATTCTTTCGTAAAGAAAACAATGGCCAAAAAAAGCTGTGTGTATGGGTACATAATTGAATATGATTATATAACCAAGGAGAAAACAAATAAAGGATACAAAAGAAGTGTTAATATGAGTTGGGGAGGGAAAGAGGTGAATAAGGAAGGGGGAGAAGATGGAGAAGAGACAGAAGAGTGCGAGGGAAGATTCAATTAAAAGAGGAAAAATTAAATTATTAAAATACATACAGTATGTATATGATCACCTCTATACATATTGATATACAATACGTGTGTAATATTTTAAAATAAATGCTTGAAAAGCAAAACAATAATTATAACTTCCCATTATCTGTAGGGAGAAATTGAAACTCTTTGGCGTAAAACAGAGCCTTTCCAATCCCCAAGTTCATATCTCACAACCACACCAGCCTATGTGCCAGCTGCACTTCTTCACTGTTCCCACACCACACCATCCAAACTCTTCCCTTCTTACCTTTATACAGCCAGTATGTATCTGGAATGCCCTTTCCTCCTTTCTCGCCAGGAAATCCCTATCTCCCTTCAAGATCCAGTGTAAAAGTCCCTTGTGAGGCCTTTCTTAAATTCAGATACTCTGTCATCCGTACTCCCTTAAGTCTCTGTAGATCCCTCCACTGTGATGCTAAATTATATATAATTTATATAAATTTATATAAATATAAATTATATTGTGATTACTTTTAGACATATTTCAGCATATGATTCTCTCACTAGATTATTAGTTCCATGGGGAAAAGTACCATTTGCGTAATTTTTTCACATCAAGCACCTAGGATAATCCCAGCATTTAGGAGATGGTAAGCAATTTTTGTTGAATTAATTGATTGATTGGTTTCTGTGTGATTCTTCATTTTTTAAATGATGTCCAATATTGTTTGCTTACTGCGTGCCAAGTTTAAGCATTTAAGTCCCCATAAATAAATTAGTTTTATTTTGGTTAATAGCCATGTTTTACACATATCTCACACTTGCCTGTGTAACGAGATGTTAGGGAGGGATCCTTTCTATTTAAGTTTTGGGGGAGGCCCCCCCCAATTAAGAACAAAAGGTAGCATGTTCTCCCATACTCTAAAATGAGGCACTAGTCCTCCTGTACAAGACTTGAAGGGCGGTGAACTACAATCATGTGGTGACTCAACATCGACGTTAAAGGTCTCAAAGAGTTCAAATTGAGAGGACTGAAACAACAGAATTTCTCTGGAGAAAGCTGCTGGAGGCTTTCACAATTTTCCATCTCCCTCACCCATGAGAGAGGCTTTGAGAGCACCTCTCAGAGAGGCTGATGTTTATTCCTTAAAGTTTGGAGGACGGAGAGGACAAGGGTCAGTCCACTCTTGAGAAATGTCAAGCAAACGAATAGTGGTAGAACTGTCTCCTTTGTGGCAGAGCGAAGAGATACAGCTATACTTGGAGCCAGCAGCACTCCTGACAACAGGGCAGGGTTTCATGGTTCTGTGGACCCAATGAGGGTCCTTTAGATGGAAGCTGGCTAAGGGGTTCCTCTGAAAGGAGTTTTCTAGAGATGAGGTAACCTTAGCATAGAGAAGCTATGGGGTCCTTACTGATGCTGAAGTTGAGGAGCAGTTAAAGCACCCAAGCAGAAGAGAGGGGTTATGGTGAGAGAACCTCTGAGGTGCTCATGAGAGTATCCCACAGGTCAGCTGTATACACACCACAAGCCAACACAGATGGCGAGCATACCTGTCCCATCCGTCTCCTCCCTCCCACCCCAACAAGGAAGGGTGAAACTCCAGAGTCGGTGGTTAGGGGGATGGCAGGACATTTCCTCTTCGGCAACAGGACCAGAACAAGGATGAGAGAAGCTGTGAACTTCACATGAAATTGGGATTTCATTTTAATTGCTGTAACGGGATTGTTAGTGTGACTATATATGACTGGAGTACTTCTTTTATTGTACAAAAATGAATGAAAATGCTACAGAACTCACCTGAGATTTCAACCCAATGTGGGGAAAGAGATAATCCATAGGAAGGTTTGAATTTAACATGTTCTAATTGCTCAAACAAACTGCTTGTGTATGTTATTTTACACAACAGAATGGAATGAGAAATATGTATTAATTAGTATACATTTATTGCCACTATCTGGGGGGGAAACCTCAAATGCACGCTTGGCTCAGAGAGAAATATTGGATCATTGTTATTTTAAAGGTCAACAACAGAGTAAATTGCCTAGTTCATATGATATATATGTGTATATACATATGTATATAATTTCATGATTGAAACTCACAATTAAATCACTGCAGCAATTCTGACACACAAAAAAATCTTATCTTCATAAAGAATTTTAAATGGTCATACAATATAAGATACTCTCATAGTCCAAAGGAGTGATTAAGAGAACACTTTTAGAAATTTTTTCCTGCTATATTAATTCACTGCATGTCAGGGATGGTACTAGGCACTGGGGAAACAAAGATGAACAAGACCACATCCTTGTTACTGAGAAGTTCACAGCCAAGAAGGAAGACAAGCACACAGACAAAAAATGCCAGCCACTGGGCTAGTGAAGACTTCTGTCAGATCACATCTGGACTATTATGGTGCCACCTAACTGTGCCTCCTGCCTCTAGACTCACACCCCTTGTGCCCACGTACATTGATTTCTAAAATAACTGTAATGTGCCCACAGCATACAATTGCACTGAATGCTCTACTAGCTTTTAGTAAACTTCAGTGTTAATTTCAAGTACCTGAATCTGGGATGGTGTTTATGATCTTCCCCCTAACTACTTCTCCAGTCTCCCTTTTATACACTCCCCTTTTGTTAACGTTATACTCCAGTGCCTCAAACTATATCACATTGTTTAACACCTCTGAGCCTTGGTCCATGCTGTTTTCCCCCTGGAATTCCTTCCCTATCTCACCTGCCCCCAAAATCGCAGTTCATTCTCTGAAACCCTGCTAAGATATTCACCTCTTCTGTGAGGCCATTCATGCCCACCCCTCTTTTCTAAACTAATCACATCCTCATTCATGTTAATTCTATTTCTTAGCCATACTTCTAAAATGGCACACATGTTATTGGTCGAAAAATATTTACTCAGACACTTAGCTTTACCTCTAGACCACTAAGCGCCTGGTGTGCTGGCTGGAAGTTGTAGACAATGAACAAATGAAGTAACTGAACCAAGCTGAATTTGGCTCAGTTGGATGATCATAATGACATTTATTGACCACATTAGGAGCCATTTCTCAGGACTCAAAAGGAAAGTTGCTAAAAAGCTCTTTTAATCAACTCTTTTTAAAAAGATTTATTTATTTCATTTATTTAGTTTAATTCTTTTTTTGGCCATGCTGTGCTGGCATGCAGGATCTTAGTTCCCCAACTAGGGATTGAACCTTGCCCCCTGCAGTGGAAGCCTGGAGTCTTAACCACTAGACCACCAGGGAAGTCCCAATTGATTCTTAAGAATAACTCTAAAAAATGAGGCAGATTGGAGGGAAGTTGGCTGGCTTACTCTGTAAATCAGGTTCAGGATACACAGGATGGACACTGAAGAGTCCTAAGAGTTCAGAAGGTCCAGGTCCTATAAAGACTTGGGGATTGGAAGAAACAATTAGCTACCACTACTGAGAAGTCAAACAAAAAATCCCAGCAGCCTGGTATGTTGTTCATCTGACTCTGCTCATACTTTAGATGCCATTTGTTTTTTCATATGGCTTCCATGCTCCTCTAGCTTTCCCTAAGGCCTACTTATATTCAGAGAACCTATAACAAAAAGATTAGATAAACAATAACAATGGCTGCTTTTCACTTATTGGAAATTCACACAATTTATATAAATGTATAAACGTCAGGAAGAATTATTAACCAAACACACCCCCCACACACAATTCCTTAGTATCTTTCATTTCTTCTTTGATCGCAACTTTAAAAAACAAAAACTAAAGACTTGGACTTTTCCTCCTAATTTTTATTATTCCTGAATATAACTGAATGGGAAATATTTAAATTAATTTTTCCATAGCACCATGATCATATCTTTATTCTAACATCTGTGATTGTGATTAATGGTCTCCCATCTCCACTACTACCACTATCATGAGTAGTAGAATATTTTTAGGGTCTACTTATCCCAGAGACCAACTTAAGTTAGTTTACATACATGCACCTTAGTTTTTACAGCTCACATACACAGATGAAAAATCTAGTCCATCTGGATATAGATCATGACCCTGGCTCTACATATTCCAAGAGGCAAATTACTAAGCAACCTATTCCAAGCTAACTGAGAGCCTGAAGCCTAACTATAGTTTCTGATCATTCACTCATTCAACAAATACTTAGTGAGCTTCTACTGAGGGTCAAGCACTAAACTACACTTTACAAATACTAACATACATAGAACACGCATTACCTTCAAGGGAGCTCCACAGTGAATCCATAGATAATGACAAATACCTGAGGAAAGAGCTATGTTAGAAGATACTTAAGGAACCCAGAGGGGGCTCCAGGGAAAACACCTAGGAGGTATCCTAGAAGATCTCGTGTTTAAGTAAGTTTTGAAGGATGAGTAAGAGTTCGGCCAGATAATGCAGAAGGGAACTCTAAGCAGCAGCAACCACAGATATGAAAGCATGAAAGCATAAGCCTGGTGTTTATTAAGAAGTTTCAGGGTTGAGAGACCTTCAAGATGGTGGAAGAGTAAGACGTGGAGATCACCCTCCTCCCCACAAATACATCAGAAATACATCTACATGTGGAACAGCTCCTACAGAACACCTACTGAATGCTGGCAGAAGACCTAAGACCTCCCAAAAGGCAAGAAACTCTCCACGTACCTGGGTAGGGCAAAAGCAAAAAGAAAAAACAGGGACAAAAGAATAGGGACGGGACCCGCACCAGTGGGAGGGAGCTGAAGGAGTGAAGGAGGAAAGGTTTCCACACACTAGGAAGCCCCTTCACGGGCGGAGACTTCGGGAGGCAGAGGGGGGCAGCTTCGGAGCCACAGAGGAGAGCGCAGCAACGGGGGTGCGGAGGGCAAAGCGGAGAGATTCCCGCACAGAGGATCCGTGGCGACCCGCACTCACCAGCCCGAGAGGCTTGTCTGCTCACCCGCCGAGGCGGGCGGGGGCTGGGAGCTGAGGCTCGGACTTCGGTCAGATCACAGGGAGAGGACTGGGGTTGGCGGCGTGAACACAGCCTGAAGGGGGCTAGTGCACCACAGTTAGCCGGGAGGGAGTCCGCGAGAAGTCTGGACCTGCCTAAGAGGCAAGAGACCATTGTTTCGGGGTGCACAAGGAGAGGGAATTCAGAGCACGGCCTAAATGAGCTCCAGAGACGGGCGTGAGCCGCAGCTATCAGCATGGACACCAGAGACGGGCATGAAACACTAAGGCTGCTGCTGCAGCCACCAAGAAGCCTGTGTGCAAGCACAGGTCACTCTCCACACCTTCCCTCCTGGGAGTCTGTGCAGCCCATCACTGCCAGGGTCCCGTGATCCAGGGACAGCTTCCCCGGGAGAACGCACGGCGCGTCTCAGGCTGGTGCAATGTCACACTGGCCTCTGCCGCTGCGGACTCGCCCCACACTCCGTACCCCTCCCTCCCCCCAGCTTGAGTAAGCCAGAGCCCCCGAATCAGCTGCTCCTTTAACCCCATCCTGTCTGAACAGACGCCCTCAGGCGACCTACATGCAGAGGCACGGCCAAATCCAAAGCTGAACCCCAGGAGCTGTGCAAACAAAGAAGAGAAAGGGAAATTTCTCCCAGCAGCCTCAGGAGCAGCGGATTAAGTCTCCACAATCAACTTGATATACCCTGCATCTGTGGAATACCTGAATAGACAACGAATCATCCCAAATTGAGGAGGAGGACTTTGGGAGCAACTATAGACTTGGGGTTTGCTTTCTGCATCTAATTTGTTTCTGATTTTATGTTTATCTTAGTTTAGTATTTAGAGTTTATTATCATTAGTAGATTTGTTCCTTGATTTGGTTGCTCTCTTCCTTTTTTTATATATATATATAATTTTTTCCTTTTTCTCTTTTTGTGAGTGTGTATATGTATGCTTCTTTGTGTGATGCTGTCTGTATAGCTTTGCTTTTACCATCTGTCCTAGGGTTCTGTCTGTCTGGGTTTTTTTATTATTACTTTTAAATTTTTTTATTTTTAATAATTCAAAAAAATTTTTTATTTTAATAACTTTATTTTATTTTTTTCTTTCTTTTTTTCTCCCTTTTCTTCTGAGCCGTGTGTCTGACAGGGTCTTGGTGCTCCGGCTCGGTGTCAGACCTGTGCCTCTGAGGTGGGAGAGCCGAATTCAGGACATTTGTCCACTAGAGACCTCCCGGCTCCACATAATATCAAACAGCAAAAGCCCTCCCAGAGATCTCCATCTCAACGCTAAGACCCAGCTCCACTCAACGACCATCAAGCTACAGTGCTGGACACCCTATGCCAAACAACTAGCAAGACAGGAACACAACCCTACCCATTAGCAGAGAGGCTGCCTAAAATCATAATAAGGTCACAAACACCCCAAAACACACCATCGGATGTGGTCCTGCCCACCAGAAAGACAAGATCCAGCCTCATCCACCATAACAGAGGCACCAGTCCCCTCCACCAGGAAGCCTACACAACCCAGTGAACCAAGCTTAGCCACTGGGGGCAGACACCAAAAACAATGGGAACTACGAACCTGCAGCCTGCGAAAAGGAGACCCCAAACACAGTAAGTTAAGCAAAATGAAAAGAGAAACACACAGCAGATGAAAGAAACACATAGTAATCAAATTGACAAAAATTAAAGATAAAGAAAAATTATTAAAAGCAACAAGGGAAAAGTGACAAATAACATACAAGGGAACCCCCATAAGGTTAACAGCTGATTTCTCTGCAAAGACTCTGAAGCCAGAAGGGAGTGGCAGGACATATGTAAAGTGATAAAAGGGAAAAACCTACAACCAGGATTACTATACGCAAAGAAACAATGATGAACAACACAATAAATGAAATTAAAAATTCTCTAGAAGGAATCAATAGCAGAATAACTGAGGCAGAGGAACGGATAAGGGCCCTGGAAGATAAAATAGTGGAAATAACTATCACAGAGCCGAATAAAGAAAAAACAATGAAAAGAATTGAGGACAGTCTCAGAGACCTCTGGGACAACATTAAATGCACTGACATTTGAATTATATGGGTCCCAGAAGAAGAAAAGAAAAAGAAAGGGACTGAGAAAATATTTGAAGAGATTATAGTTGAAAACTTCCCTAATATGGGAAAGGAAATAGTCAATCAAGTCCAGAAAGTGCAGAGAATCCCATATAAGAGAATTCAGCACCACCAAACCAGCTTTATAACAAATGCTAATGGAACTCCTCTAGGCAGGAAACACAAGAAAAGGAAAAGACCTACAATAACAAACCCAAAACAATTAAGTAAATGGTAATAGGAACATACATATCAATATCTACCTTAAATGTAAATGGATTAAATGCTCCAACCAAAAGACAGACTTGCTGAATGGATACAAAAACAAGATCGATATATATGCTGTCTACAAGAGACCTACTTCAGACCTAGGGACACATACAGACTGAAAATGAGGGGATGGAAACAGATATTCCATGAAAACGGAAATCAAAAGAAAGCTGGAGTAGCAATTCTCATATAAGACAAAATAGACTTTAAAATAAAGACTATTACAAGAGACAAAGAAGGACACTACATAATGATCAAGGGATCAATCCAAGAAGAAGATATAACAATAGTAAATATTTATGCACCCAACACAGGAGCACCTCAATACATAAGGCAGATGCTAACAGCCATAAAGGGGAAATCGACAGTAACACAATCATAGTAGGGGACTTTAACACCCCACTTTCACCAATGAACAGATCATCCAAAATAAAATAAATAAGGAAACACAAGCTTTAAATAATATATTAAACAAGATGGACTTCATTGATATTTACAGGACATTCCATCCAAAAACAAAAGAATACACTTTCTTCTCAAGTGCTCATGCAACATTCTCCAGGATAGATCATATCTTGGGTCACAAATCAAGCCTTGGTAAATTTAAGAAAATTGAAATTGTATCAAGTATATTTTCCAACCACAACGCTATGAGACGAGATATCAATTACAGGAAAAAATCTGTAAAAAATACAAACACATGGAGGCTAAACAATACACTACTAAAAAACCAAGAGATCACTGAAGAAATCAAGAGAAAATCAAAAAATATATAGAAGCAAATGACAATGAAAATACGATGACCCAAAACCTATGGGATGCAGCAAAACCAGTTCTAAGAGGGAAGTTTATAGCAATACAGTCCTACCTCAAGAAATAAAAAACACCTCAAATAAACAACCTAATCTTACACCTAAAGCAATTAGAGAAAGAAGAACAACAACAAAAAAAAACCCCAAAGTTGGCAGAAGGAAATAAATCATAAAGATCAGATCAGAAATAAATGAAAAAGAAATGAAGAAAACGATAGCAAAGATCAATAAAAATAAAAGCTGGTTCTTTGAGAAGATAAACAAAATTGATAAACCATTTGCCAGACTCATCAAAAAAAGGGAGAAGACTCAAATCAACAGAATTAGAAATGAAAAAGGAGAAGTAACAACTGACACTGCAAAATATAAAGGATTATGAGAGATTACTACAAGCAACTAAATGCCAATAAAGTGGACAACCTGGAAGAAATGGACAAATTCTTAGAAAAGCTCTGAACAAGGAAGAAATAGAAAATATAAACAGACCAATCACAAGCACTAAAATTGAGACTGTGATTAGAAATCTTCCAACAACCAAAAGCCCAGGACCAGATGGCTTCACAGGAGAATTCTATCATTTAGAGAAGAGCTAACACCTA
The DNA here is from genome assembly GCF_002837175.3 of Physeter macrocephalus. Taxonomy (NCBI): domain Eukaryota; kingdom Metazoa; phylum Chordata; class Mammalia; order Artiodactyla; family Physeteridae; genus Physeter; species Physeter macrocephalus. The sequence continues at coordinate 88,578,685 of NC_041221.1, read as the reverse complement.
TCCTTCTCAAACTCTTCCAAAAGATAGCAGAGGGAGGAACACTCCCAAACTCATTCTATGAGGCCACCATCACCCTGATACCAAAACCAGACAAAGACGTCACAAAGAAAGAAAACTACAGGCCACTATCACTGATGAACATAGATGCAAAAATCCTCAACAAAATACTAGCAAACAGAATCCAACAGCACATTAAAAGGATCATACACCATGATCAAGTGGGGTTTATCCCAGGAATGCAGGGATTCTTCAATATATGCAAATCAATCAATGTGATAAACCATATTAAGAAAATGAAGGAAAAAAAACATATAATAATCTCAATAGATGCAGAAGAAGCTTTTGACAAAATTCAACACCCATTTATGATAAAAACCCTATAGAAAGTAGGCATAGAGGGAACTTACTTCAACATAAAAAAAGGCCATATATGACACCCACAGCCAACATCGTTCTCAATGGTGAAAAAATGAAACCATTTCCTCTAAGATCAGGAACAAGACAAAGTTGTCCACTCTCGCAACTATTATTCAACATAGTTTTGGAAGTTTTAGCCACAGCAATCAGAGAGGAAAAAGAAATAAAAGGAAACCAAATTGGAAAAGAGGAAGTAAAGCTGTCACTGTTTGCAGATGACATGATACTATACAAAGAGAATCCTAAAGAGGCTACCAGAAAACTACTAGAGCTAATCAATGATCTGGTAAAGCAGCAGGATACAAAATTAATGCAGAGAAATCTCTTCCATTCCTATACACTAATGATGAAAAATCTGAAAGAGAAATTAAGGAAACACTCCCATTTATCATTGCAACAAAAAGAATAAAATACCTAGGAATAAACCTACCTAAGGAGACAAAAGACCGGTATGCAGAAAACTTTCACAGAATTAGAACAAAAAATTTCACAATTTGTATGGGAAGACAAAAGACCCTGAATAGCCAAAGCAATCTTGAGAAAGAAAAACGGAGCTGGAGGCGTCAGGCTCCCAGACTTCATACTATACCACAAAGCTACAGTAATCAAGAGAGTATGGTACTGGTACAAAAACAGAAATATAGATCAATGGAACTTGATAGAAAGCCCAGAGATAAACCCACGCACATATGGTTACCTTATTTTTGATAAAGGAGGCAAGAATATACAATGGAGAAAAGACAGCCTCTTCAATAAGCAGTGCTGGGAAAACTGGATAGGTACACGTAAAAGTATGAAATTAGAACACTCCCTAACACCA